>NW_021573316.1:1546056-1602118 GCF_001605985.2 Dendrobium catenatum
AGGAGATGTAAATTTTTGCTTAACCTCAAGTTAATTGAATTTATAATCTTCGATGCTTTTCCACACGTAAATAAGTATAAGTAATTATGAGCAGTGCGGTATTATGCCACTAAGCGCAACACGTGCATGTACCTATCTCTAGCCATAAATGGAAGTCCTAAAGAATATAATTAAGTCAATTAAAAGATAAGAAAAAAAAAGATATATTATCTGTCATTTTTAAGAGCGACTTATCTGGACACGGGAATTAGAAAAGTATATAATCTAACCTTAACTCATTCAACTAAACAAAGTACTCCTAGAATCTGATTTAATGTAGATTATTATACATAAGTCATAATAACAATATAACTCAGTCCTATCTACCCTAAATATAATAAAAGAATGTGTAAAATAAAATTAATTATTTAACAAATGAAGATAGAGACTAGGAACGGCTAAATATTGGTAATGTTCCAGAAGTGGCCAAATCATAAAATAGGCAATAAATACATTGGCAATGCGGGAACATATTTTAAAAACAGAATCAGCGAAAAAATACTCCAAATGCATGTACTCGAGTTAAGATGCCCGAAACATAATGTGTATCCCTCATTGATTTTTGATTTTTATCTTTTATCGCTGCCCTATACTATGTATTAATAAATCTATCCTATATATTACTCATGTTGAGTGAAGACCGCCCATCCAATGCATGAATGATGCTAGCTTAACTCCTTCTTAAATGTAATAAAATAGTAATAAAATAATTCAGAGAATTTATTATACGTATTGCTGCATCATAAAATATTAAAAAAAATGAAATTAATAAAATTTTATAATACAAATAATTAGTTTATATGATTAGTTTCATTTGGGACTTTTTTTACTGCTCTTTAAAAACTTTTAGTACATTTTTTTTTTGAATATAGAAATTTTTGTTAAAAAAAATGTTTTAGAAAAATAATAAGAAAGCTATCCAGAACAAAGCCTTAATCATTCAGAAGTTAGACAGAAGAATAGTCAAAACCTCTCATACACTATTGAAAAAATTAGTATCTTGCATTTTCAGAGCTTCATTACTATCATGAACAGTAATATGTGCGAGGTGTAAGTAGTAGATTTCTCTAAAACAGATCTTATATAAGAATAGAATTAATAGATAAGGACGAATGATTCAAATACAAATAATAATTAAATTAATATCAATATTAAACTGCAAAAAATACAATATCATCATCATATAGCCCATTATCTTTATAGGTATGTAGGAAGATAAAAAAACTATTAACCCATATGGTAGGAAGTGATCAACTTACCAATATAACTGTGTAAAATAAAGGACGTAAGAAAAAGCAATAAAAAAATAGTGCGAAGTAGTATATAAAAAACTAAGTAATAATAATAATAATATATATTTTTTTATTTAAAATAATTTTTTTTCAAACAATAATATCTTGGAATACCAAATAAATTTTAGCAACTATTCCTTATATGAGTAAAGAACACCATCTCTTAAATATCATAAGACACCACAATAACTGTCTTTTTTGTCCAACACATAAACGGAAACAATCAAGAGTGGGAATCTGAGATATCATGCTAGAACTCTCATAAAATTTGGTCGCAATTAACCCTCTTTTTATAGTAGTTTTATATAATACTTCTTTAACATGAAATTACAAAAATAAAAATATATACGAAGAATTATCATAATTGTTAAAAATTTATTAACCCTAACCTCTAATCTCATCTATATTAACTGATACTATACTATTGTAATTAGACCAAGCACAACCATTTTAAAAGGTAAACACTTTTTTTCATATTTTAATCTATACTTTACATCTTATATTACTTATATGAAAAAATAATGGAATTTAAATATTAAAACTTATAATATTGATAAGTAATAATTTTGAATTATCCAGTCCCTGCAAGATTCGCAACAAAGGGAGGCGAGGCATCAAATCAAGAGAAGCCATTCACATCTTGACACGATAACCCATATAGGTCATATAGGGCCCACTTGACCTAATTACCAATGTACTTAATTCTCCTCCAACCAGGGACAGATTGAAGGGGTAGCGGCGCACCAATTTAAAAGCACCAACTTCCAACGGCTACTAAATAACCTCCACAGTGTTATAGCTTATAAGGGTATAAAAACTAATAAATTCAAGATAAAAAGTGCACCCAACCCCCCAATTATTTTTCCCACTTAATTGCACTTCTTCTGTCAAATCACTCTCACCTCAAATGAATATGAAAAAATAAAATATTCTAATTAAATTTTTATTAAAATTATTAAAAAAATAAATATAATTTTTCAAATGACATATTATTTTAAAATAAATTTATTTTTTTAGATTCATTTTTACTATTTTTTTTAAGAATTTTCTAAAATAGAGTTTTGATGTAATTGCGCGTGATTAGATTTGGGCTATCGATGGGGCTAAGGTGTCGCACTCTATAATTTTTTTGCCTGACTCCTCTTCTTATGTGTACCAATAAATAAAATATTTTATAAAATATATAGTTTTTTTTTTACAAAATATAAAAAATCTTCACTCACAAATATGTTATTTATCTATTTTTTATCTTATTTTATGTTGTATTTAATATTTCCTTTTGTAAACTTCTATTTTTTAAAACTTTGGCCAAAATATTTTATTTCAACATAAAATGTATTATTTTTAATATGTAAATCAAAGAAGAAAAATACGTACAATTAGAATTTTATATGAATTTGATTAAATATATAATGGGGTGATGTAAATTTAATTGCAAATATTTTCAAAGGGGGCATCAAGCAATAATATTGATAAACAAAGTGATAGTATTTCTCTATCATTGTGCTACTTCCCAAATGATAGTTTTTGCATAAGATTGTATATATACTTATTATTTGTAGAGTTAGGGTGTAAATGGGTTCAATCAAAACTAAGCTATCACTGCCTTAAGATTGAGCTTGATTAGTAGGGTTTCAGCTCAAGCTCGATTCTATAGAATTTGATCGAATCGATTCGTCACAAGTTATCTCATTTATTAAGAAAGAGCGAAACATAATTGAATTTTTTTTTTTTAAAATAACGAGAAATGGATAAATAAATTAAGATAAAAAAAGAGTTTTTAACTATTTTTAGCAATATCATATTTCAATTGTATGTTTTCATATATTTTAAATATATTATATATCAATTTTTTTATATGAATTAATTTATGAGTCCTAACTAACTCAAATTTAACACATTAATTCATCAAAATCAACTTAATTATAATTAATTTAATTTGTTAATTAAAAATTTCCCCTTTATTTTGTACTAACCATAAGCACCAATTTTGATCATGTGAATTGTCAGAGTCCTATTGCAATAGATTTGTACAGTAGGGGAGAAAAAAAAGAATAGTAATTAATTAAATTGGGATGGAAAGTGATGAGGGAGGCATTTGTAGGGATTTTACTCACCATTTGTCAAAAATATTGCACATGTCCCTATTAATACCTAATTTAATGTGCAAGATTTTTTACTAAATATCAAATATTATTATTTTTTTCAGAATTATCATGAATGTTGACTCATAAATAGTTTTTTTTTACATAATTTTGAATTATTAATGTTGTGATTTTAAATTTAAAAATTATAAAAAAAGTGTGGTTATTCTATTACTGTAGAATTAGTAGTAGGGCGGTTGTCTCATATGTTATATGATATTGCCATCAAGGAAAAAGAACTTTTGGCCTAATAGATGAAGGAGAAGATAATTTTTTAGAAGTCATGAATGCGAGTAATATATTTTATGATTTATCAGTTAGAGTAGATTTATTAAAATTAAAATTAATTGATTATTTCAAATAGATTTTTAGTTAGCATTTTTTTTAAACATTTTATGATCAATTTATACAGCGACGCAAGAAGAGGCAGCAGCTGCGTATGATATGGCAGCAATTGAATATCGCGGTCTTAGTGCGGTGACTAATTTTGATCTTAGTCGCTATGTCGACTTTCTTCGTCCCAACTCAGAAGGAAACAAAAGCTCAAATTATGAAACAAACTTGAGCATCCACAAACAAGAAAAACAAGAAGAACAACAAGATCAAGCAACATCATCTTCCACAGACCTTGGCTTCCTACTTCAATCATCAAAATTCGAGGACATGCTCAAGAGAACGATAACGACCGAACCACCAGCTTCTCCGCCTGAATCTGAAGACAAACCATCATCTCGATGTAGCTTTCCCGATGACATACAAACTTACTTCGAGTGCAATGACGATGGAAGCTTTGTTGAGGGAGATGATACAATATTTGGAGAGATCAATGCATTTGAAGCTCCTATTTTCCCATGTGAGCTTGATTTATGATTGTTCTTATAATTTTTATTTAGGTTTTATTTGAATATTTTTTTTATATATTTATATTAGTGTTCTTGAATTTCATATTAATTTGCATGGTTTAGTTGGTGTAAGAGAAAGGGAGAGTAGTTAGACTCTTTAAGAAGCTTTTCTATGATAAGGAAGATTTGATTTTATTACAGTTTTGGTCTTTTAATTTTTTTCTCATAGATAGGAAGGGATGTATCATTTTACAATTTGCAATAATAAAACATGATTAGTGATTAAACATACTAAATGTTGCATAAATTAATTTAAATTTATAAGATATTGTGCCTTTCTGTTCTTTAATTAACCATAGTTTCATGCAAGTGAATGAATTAATTAAGCCTCTACATAGGCTTATTTTTATTGGATCCAAATCATAATTCACAATAATTTACAAATCTTTTTTTTTTATTTGTGAATTTTTGTAATCCTAAAACCAATTCAACTTGATTGATTGAAAGCAATTTTATTAGAATTTTCTTCTTTTTTCGGTTGATGGGATAGTTGATTGTCTATAGCTAGGATATTTATTTAATGCAATGATTATTATTTTTCTGCTATTTTATTTGTAAGAAAAAAAAATTATCATGAAAATAATTAATTACATATTCTAAAGTTGATTTGATTCAATGCACATAATAGGAAAAAAGTTGTTTAAGAATATCCTTATGCATTTTGTCTTATAATGAGCTATAGAATCTTTGAATTTGTACTGAGATCAGTGTTGCATATAATATCCAATATTTGCACTAATTTCAACACAAATATAAGTGATTTGAAGCCCAATTTGATGCAAAATGCAAATAAATATCATTACTCAGAATTTTCCTCTTAATAGTGCATGTTCATAATTGAAATATGATCTGATTATTTAATTAAAATAATTTTTTTGTTAAAACCCACATAGGGGTCTATACATTAATTTAAATATAAAATTACAAGTCTTTAAAGAACCTGTTTGTTTTAGTTGAGTTTGAAAAATTAATTTACTTTAAGAAAATTTAATTTTGGAATTTCAGTTCTGAAATCGAATACGTCATTGTGAACAATATATCACCTCAGGAGGCGAATATATCATTTTCTAATGGGTTCGATAACAAAACTATTAGTTTCATCATGATTATCGTAGTTAAAGTCAGAGGAGAACTACATATGACCCTGAAGAGGTCAAAATGATGTTCAATCGAGCATCTGACTACGATAATCTAGATGAAGTAGCATTAATTTCATATTAAAAAACATGATGGTAAATAAAATTTTTTTTCCCAAGAGAACAGAATATCATTTATTATCAATCGTTTGAACATAATAATAATGATCGTTGTTGATTTTGATTTTCCCAAAAAAGATTAATTGATTTTTAAAATTGATCTAGGTTTTAAATCTCCTACGAGCATAAGTCCTCGTAGTTAATTATATCATAAGAAATCAAAAATTTTTATGAAAACTTTTGATTAAAATAATGACAGAAATTTTAATTTAGATATTCTCGAGGAGTGATATCAAAGGAGGTGAGGCAGAAATTTAAACTGGGATTGGGTCAAAATTTAAACATTTATTTTCAAAGGTCAAAAGAAGAAAAGTAAGAGGTGCTTTGGGATTTTGAAACATTTCTGAGGCAACCTATTCTATCCTATATGTTGGACTTCAAATTTTAGATTGAAGAGAAATTTCTAATTTAAGTGGATATTTTATTATAAAGGTGGGGATTATATTTCCAGAGAGTGGGGACTTATGATTTTGAGTACTCTGCCCTGAATCTTAAATTTAAATTGGGCAATAAACGATAGTAGCCCGAACATAGCTAATGCAGCGCAAACTCTAGACGTATCCCAGCCTGGATTGGGGAGCCGACTAACTACCTAGGCAATTTAAAAAACAATGTATATGGTCTTTAGTGAAAGAGTGGTGAGATGTTAATTAAATTTTGAGGAGTTAGAGCTGACATCTAAAGAGGATCTTAAGTTACCCCTTGACTTATGTAAGGTAATTGATGTTTGAGAAAATGTAATAAAACATTTTGACACTTTTAATTCATTTCTAATGCAATATATGCTGATTGATTTGATGAATGCATAAAGTGAATATGAAGCAATTTTAAAAAGACTTATAAATATATATATATATATTATTTAAAAAATTAATTAAATTGATTAAAATTTTAACTATTTAAATGATTTAATAAAATGATTAAAAATAATATTAATTATTTAATTTATTTTTATTTTAAAATTAGTTAGTAAATATTAATTTTTTATTTTATATTAATTATCATTTTTTTATAATTAAATTAATCAGTATCATTTTTTATTAGTATAATTAAATACTACTTAATTTTGGGTCAATATATAGTTTAAACATAAAAAATTGATATTAAAAATATATTTGCATGTCCAACAATTCGGTTGGTTGTTTGGAATTTTCCTCAACCCACCTGAGTTCGAATCACCTGGCAGGCGGGCTGGTGCGGGAGAGCGGGCTTTAGGGCAGAGTAGGCACGGGTGGGCTCCCTCAAGCGGGCTGGTGCGAGAGCTTGCTCGCGCCTAACCCGCCCTAAAGCCTGCTCTCCCGTGCCAGCCCACCTGCATGGGAGCGGGCTAGCGGGTGCGGGAGACTGAGCTTTCAGGCTGGCTGGGATGGGAGGGAGTGGGGTGGCGCAGGCAGGCTCCTGCAGGCATGGGAACGGCTGCCAGGCGAGAAAATGAGATTTTTTTTTAAATTATTTTTTTAATTTACTTATGATTTAATTTCGCCGGAAAGCCGCCGAAATTATTTTTCGCCAAAAAAAGCCACCAGAGTTTATTTTCCTACGCGTATTTTATCAGCATAATTTTTTTTTGCCGAAAAATCACCGATAAATTTGAAAACCACCAGAAAATGATAAATTTATGCAGGAAAAATCCACCGGTAATATATGATTTTTCTGTAGTGAAATTTTAATTTATATTTTAGTATAAAATATTTTATTCATATCCGCACGAGCCTCTGATCATATACAATTAAATCAAAATTAACATGCAAGAAAGGAAACTAGAAAAAAAGATAAGTTCTACTACACAATCAAAGTAAATCAATCAATCAATCAAATCAATTAAACAAATTAAAATTTTCATATGGCAAGTTCTAATTAATTACCACCCAGGGTCTGTAAAAATTAAAAGTGGTTTAGTACCACTGACAACCGCTCGGATTCTAATCCTAGGACTGACACAAGTGACTTTCTGTATGATACTCTTTTTCTTCTCTCCTTCTATAAGCTCCTTAGAATCATCGGATCCAGATATCCAATTGAAAAGAAATTCCTCCCCGAAGGGATGTTTTCATCTCCCTTTAGATATTAAGGTCATCATAACTTGGATCTCCAAACATGAGAGATCTCTCCCCTAAGGGATTTATCTAATCTTTGGATTCCAAGTTGGATGTAGTATCCTAACTCAAAGACCTTCTTTCACAACTATTAACTTAATCAAATTACATTACATCTCAATAATAAAAGAAAATTCAAAATCACATGCATAGTTCTCCTAAGCAGTTGTAATTAACAATAACATCTCAAGTAGTTATATATTTTTGTATTAAATTAAATTTCTAGTCACACTTGGCCATGCTTTTTAATTTTAAGGGGGACTTGGCATTTTACACCTGCAAAAAATATATTAATTTAAATCACTTAATTTTTGCCTCTTGACTTAGTCCTATATGAGTGTGACCACCTGTAGAAAATCCTATGAGCAACTAGATTGTTCCTAACCTAAGGGTAATCTATTGTCCATCACATTAATCAATTAATTTAATTAACAAAATGCAGTGAAAACCATGAAACATTTGGCACACATCATCAAAAAAATAAACATAGGCCTAGCCTAGATCTAGTGTAGTTGTCATAGCAAATCATCTAAAGTGTGAGCAGAAGGCTGTGTTGTTTGGATATGTCATAGATTGGGTAATTTATTAAGGTTGTCTAGTATTTAATTTGTTGAAGGTAAAGAGAAGTTTTATTTAAGTTTAAGTATTTGTATTTTAAAGTTGATTTTTAGAATATATTTTAAGTATTAAATGATTACCACCTTTATTTACACTAGTGTTGTGAAGTTTATTTCACATTCCTTAGGATTAAGCTAATAGCCTCGTAGATCTGGATTACTAGTGATAACCAGTTTGATTAAGTAAATTTAATTAGTCAAAAATTAATAAATTAATTATTCTTTAATTAAATTAATTAGTTGTTGATTTTAAGGATTAGGGTTGATTTAAAATTTTCATCAATCAATTTATGGTGTTTTTATAGTGGGCTCGAGGTACCATTGTTGAATTTAGGGGTGGGGACCCTGGGGGGCAAAAAAGAAACATTTTTTTTCTCCTTATAAAATTAGGCAACCATTGGCAGAATTTTTTTTTCACTACCTCACTCTCTCTCTCTCTCTATTACCATTTTTTGGTTTACTATTGGCAGCCTTTTGTTATTTTGTACTTGCTACTAGTTATAACCCTCTTTCCACTCTCTCTCTCCCATGAGGGTGAGATGATTTTAAACCTTTTTATTTAGTTTCCACTATCTATCTTATGAAGTTAACTAATTTTTTTTGTTAATTTTTATTAGACCATCTTAAACCTTTTTTTCATTTATATTTCTCTCTTTATTTATATATTTTCCCATTTTAATGATTTTTCTTTACATTACCAATTTTTTTAAAATTAAAAATTTCATCAATTTTTTAATTATTTTAAAATATCTAATTTCTCTTTTATAGGAAATTTATATAATTAAAGCCAACAAATTACACTAGAGAAATGTTATAATATTTAAATTTAAATTAAGTAGTTTAAAATATGCTAATTATTATTTTTTATATATTTTATATTAATAAGATGAAAATTTTTTATATATTTATTGCTTATTATAAAATATTTTTTTTTAATTATTTTTGTATTTAAATTAGATATGAAAACCTTATGTTAGATATTAAAAAAATAAAATAAAACCTTAATGTCAATTTCAAACTTGAATGAAAAAGCTTGTTGATAATTTTCAAATTAGAAATGTATGGCCCCGTAGATAAATAATTCTACCTTCGCCACTATGAGGAACTAGACCTCCTTAGGACACTTAGTCCCACACCTCAAGGTAGTCCAACCTATAAACCAGGTTGATGTAGTTGAATTAGCAATTTTAATTTAATTAATTATTTAATAATCACTTAATTTTAAGGTTTTACAATCCATTCGTGATATTGTCACAATTGGCTCAATAAACCAGTCCTCCTTTAGACACTTAGCTCCGTAGCTCAAGGTAGTCCATCTTAAAAAATTCATCTTTAGAGTGCTTGTATATTAAGGGGTTGGTTGCAAAGCCCTACACGGGGTCCTAGTTCAGTACCCATTAGGTACCCCGCTCTGCGTGGGCAGGCTTCGCCCACCCTCGCCCACCCATGGTGACTTTTGGGATGCTGTACCCACCCATACCCACCCACTTCCATGCTTTTTGAATGCAGTTGCCACAGATTGATGGCCTTAAGGCTTGTTATACTTTATTGACTGCAAAATTTCAAGTTGCATATCAGAATTTATTGTGGTCGCAACACAGATCAGTGTTGCACGTTGTATAATGAGGATTACATTAATATATGGCATACAGTGACTAGCAATGTAAATCATTTTATCCCCAGATATTGAGTAACCACCCATACCCACCCATGAGGCCATGGGCATACTCATACCCATTAGGTACGGGTGGGTACTTGGGTGGGTGTGGGTGTGGGCACCCAATGTAGGGCTCAAGTTGGTTGATTAATTTTATTAATCAAGTTAGATATTTCTAGATTTTTGCTTAATTATTTAATTCATTAAAAATAATGGGTTAAAATTTGACTTTTAAAATTAAAGTTATTTCTAAAATTTTAATATTTTTGTTAAATATTAGACCCTAAGATAAGTAATTAAACTTTAAATTTGCTATAATTAGATTTTTCTACACTAAGTTGTGAAAATTTGAAGTTTTGATCAAGATTTGAACTACGTTTGACAAAAAAGTTGAATTTTAACTTTGACTTATTTCTTGTGATTTGATATTTTTAATAAATAGTAGACTTTAAATAGAGTTAAATGGGTTTGAGTTTAGTCAATTTGGAAGTTTTTTGAATTACTTGTGATTTTTTAAAGTTTGTTTAATTAAATAAATTTTTAAATTGGTTAATTAAGAACGTTTTAAATATGTTGATCCAAACTTATTCCAAACTTCATAGAATCACACCCAAGGGTTAGGGGTAAGCCATAGGGGTGTTTCCAAGTGTTTGGAAATTATTTGGAATTTTGAATAATTTTTAATTAATTAAAAATTAATTGTTGGTCTCCATTAATAATGAAATTAAGGTCGAATTAGATATCAAGTCAAGAGGCTTTTAATTTTTCTAAGTAGGGGATTAAATTTTCATCAATTTAATATATTATTTGTATTTTTTATATTTAAATTTAATTTATTATAATTTTTAGAAATTCAAAGCTTAATTAAGGATTAACTTGGGGTTGATTAAATTTTTGGTTAAATGGCTTTTAAAATTAGTGGTCTTCTACCCTAGGGTAGGTAGTGTCACTATGTTTAATGTTCCAAAATTTTGTTCCTATTAAATGAATGGCTAATTTTCTATAATTTTTCTAAGGTTCCATACTTTGCCTGTAAGTTTTGTCCTTAAATGTCACTAAGTTGTATGGGTTTTAAAATTGGAAGTCTCTAACCCTTAACACAAGTACACAACCAGCCACACAACGCATAACATGAAGAGGAATGTGACCTAATTCTAAGTGTACATTAGCAGATGAATTCCCAAACAATTGGGCTAACACATAGCCCAATCATTTGGAAATTCACCCAAAGACAAGTTTCCCCACATGATGCTCATTTTTATGATGTTATGGCAACATATATACTTACCATAATACTTGCATTAGACATGATCAATCCAAATGATACAAAAGCAAACTCTGTTTAAAATTCACATGCAATGCATATAAGTGATTTTAAAATATAATTCAACATTGATTTTTCAAAAGAATTAAACATTGAAACATGAGTCCTTCAAATTTATAAATTCAAAATAACCTTAAAATATTATTTAAATAATCATAACAAATTAATAGAGTTAGATATATTCAAAAATAATTTTCTTTAAAATAAAATAAAAAAATGGGTTTATAAATAATAAAATATTAATTAAAAACCTATATTAATTAAATAAAATTAGTTAAAATCTATAACTCATTTTTTTTTTTAGATTAAAGAAGATAAAATCCTGAGAAAAATGAGTAATTATACATTAATTTTGGGTTAATATTTATTTTTACATAATTTTTTTTAAATTTTGTGATTAAATAATATTTAAAATTAATTTTTATTAATTAAAATCAATTTGAGGCAGCGGTGGGCTACGTGGCACAATCCAAAGCATCGAAATAAAATCGCGACGATGAAGGGGACACGCGACAACATCCAGGCCGCTCATTCAAAACCGCAAACATTAATTCAGCAAATAATTGATAATTAATGTCGAGACGCAACGATTGAGCCGAGCGAGAAATAGAACCATAGGATGGGATACACCCCAAATTGAACTATAAAATGATTGAATCAAAACCATTGATCAAATTATCAATGAATGAAAAAACTGTATCGATATATGTATACTAATGTTAACCATAAAAATAAGATAATCGTCTCATTTTCTCAAAATATTTAATCATTTTTATAACATTTTAAATAGAGCTTACTGAAATGAAGAGCATCTATGGTGATGTGTCCATTTGGGTTAAAATCAACTTTTTATAAAGCTATTTTAACCCAAGGTGTTTGAGCTAGGGTTGGAATTATACCTCGATTTAACCAATAGATTTGAGAGTTTTTTTTTTTTTAAAGTTTGTAGACTATCCTCATATCTTTTCCCTGAAGAAACAACAATCAGAAATGAGTGGATCTCAAGATTTTGACCTTGGATGGAGTTTAGCCTTGGTTTGCTGGAGAACTCATCGTCGCCGACCTTTGACTAGTGGATTTTGGTTGGGGAAAGTTAGAGAGGATTCTGGAGGAGTGAAACAAAATGAGAAAAATGAATAGCGAAGCTCTGGAAGCTAGTTGAGGGTTTGGTGAGAGATTGATCAGTCAAAAGATGAGCCCTTTTGCTTAGTTTAAGCCCTAGGGTTTAAAACCAACATCTTGGATTAATCAAGTCTGTTGTATTGATGGAAGACAAGTGTCCCAAGTCGTTGGAATGGTAGGGAAAGGCTGGGTCAATCCTCATTATGATTGGTGGCTTCTATGGGTAAGGGGATCACATGTTGCCACTTTAGGATAAACCAACCCTTATAGGCTCAGTTTAGGAGCTCCTAAGGGAGATTTAGGCTCCATTTGGGAAGGCTCAATTAAAAGACTTTAGAAGGGTTCAAAGGAGGGATAGGTTTTGACCATTTGGAAGGCTTTTAAGCTTAAGTTGAGTAATTTGACTAGTAACCTGGCCAAAGAATGGAGAGATGGCATTTGATAGGTGTGAGAACCTACTTGAAATAAATTTAAAGGGAGTCAAAAGACTAGGTCAATATAAAAGTGAATGAATTCTTGTATGATGGAGTTTGTCCAATAATCATGAGTTTACTTGGTCAAACTCAATAGGCTTTGACTCACCCATAATTGAAATGAGTTCAAGGCAAGAAATCAAGTGAGTATAAGGTTTGAAGGAAGTTTGATTTATTATGGATGGTGACCTGACCAAAAGTAAGGAATTTGACCAAGTCCAAGGATCTAACGTACTTGGTCAAACTCATCAGAGTTTGACATAAAGTGAGTTTGAATAAACTTAAACTACACATTAGAATGGGATTGAGGGTTTGAAGAGAATTAAATAGGTTGGATTGATTGAGCATATTGAGCTGAGCTATATAGACTAACTTTGACTAGCCATGGGTCAAGCTGACCAAGTCAACTACTAACTGGATAAAAATGGTCAGTTAAGCTCAAACCAGTGGGAGAGGTGGGTAAGATGCTTTGAATGGATTCAGGATTGAATCAAAGCTAGAATGAATATGAAGAAGGGTTAAAGGTTGACTTGGTTAAATAGGTCAAACCAATGGTTGGGTTTTGGCTCAACGAGTTTGAATTGATCATTAGAGACCAGTGGAGGTGGTCCCATGCTCTGGGAGGGTCATTTGGTCCAAAATGGCCATTTAGGCCCTTAAGGGGCAATTTGGTCAACCATGATTGACCTAGTCAAAACTAAAGCCTGGGTTTGGATCCAATACACTCCTAATGATGTTTTATGATTCATTGGAAGAGGTTTCAAGGATTGAATTGATTATGCCATGTTGAGTTTTTGGGAAAAGTCCAAACATCCCCTTAGAGGGCATCTTGGTCATTTTGACTCCTAGTCAACCATAAGTTAAACTAAGCCCCAAAAAATATAGTTTACTCATCAATCATGGTCATTTTGACTCCTAGTCAACCATAGGTTAAACTAAGTCTTGGAAGTGCCCTATGGTTAAAGTCCACAAGGTGATAGGTCCAGTGGCATATGCTATAAATATTTGAAGGTTTTACAGTCTTTGAAAATACATTTAATTTATGGGGTTAGATACCTTAGAATGAGCTCATGTTTTGGGGTTGACCCTAAAGACATGCCTAATCAATATCCAATTGATAGATTATGAATCAAAGATCATTTGAATGTGTTTCAAGGTGACTAAAAAATCACCCAGAAAGGGTTTCAGGACCGCGACCCTTAACCCTAGGATTGGGTTCAGATTTCTGGATTTAGATTGGATTTTGGATTTGAATGATTGAGTTTGAATTATCCATGCTAATTGAAATCAAATTAATTATTATAGTTGACAGGATATGATTTGAAGTTGCATTGAGGGTTTGGATTGAAAGTCTGGAATTAAAGGTTGGAGTTGAAATTTTGATTAAGGGATGGATTGGAATTTGACTAGGACCTATATGGTTGATAGTTGAACACTTGTCAATTATCAGGTCACCAAGAATGAGTGTAGTTAGGTCCTAATGATCTCATACAGAAATGAGTCAATAGAACCACACAAAATTTTGGGTCTTATCTATTTTGCTATAAATATTTGAAAGTGATTGAGGCTTTATTTGATATAATTTTCTTACTATTTTTCTTTTTAGATCACATCCATAATTTTTATTTGGCCACTACTTTTTTACTGCTTTAAAATTTTTTTATATTAGAAAGCTACTTTCTATTATAATTTTAAAAAGTTATTTTATTTGCAGCAGCTTAACAAAGTAATAAAAAATCTATCTCAAATGAAGCTTGAATATCATTTTTATAACTTCTTTCTCCACAATCAAGAGGTCATGGATAAAATGAATATATTTTATCAAATTATGGTTCTTTACAAAATTAAAAATACTCTTTTTCTTTAGGCTATGTTTGGGACAACTTATTTTTTTACTTTTAAAAGGAGCTTTCTAGTACAAATTTTCTTGAACTAGAAATTTTTTAACTTTACTAAATTTGGGGCAACATGTTGGATCATTTATTAACACCCTTAACTAATGCTATTTTCTCCAAATCCAAGTTTATTAATATCAACCTTCCATCGAAGAGAAACTTAGGTCTCGTTTGGGACAACTTTAGACCACAACTTTTTCTTATTTTCATGAGATTTTTGTACTAAAAAATAGCTTTGCAATGTTAAATATGTCTCACATGAAAGGAAAATTTAGGTATTATCTAGATTTAATGTGAAGATATGCATTGTTTAGACTTAATGTGAAAATGTGTGCCTACTCTTATGGGGAGTAAAATAAGTGCTTATTAAAAAATATATATGCAGGAATTGTCATCTCTCTATTATACTTTATATTATTAGAATTTACCATATGCTCTGGTGATGCAAAGAAAGGAGATTAAGTGAGAGAGATAATTTCTACAAGTGTTCTTCAAAGAGATTTACAAGCTTACCTTCAAAAAGATTTAATTATGTCTGATTTCGATATGTATATAAAACTAATTGTTTTTGCTTTGCATAAAGATCAATAAGTAATTTTCATGATAGTATTTTTTTTTTAATATGTGGCATTAGAGACAAACTATCATGATAAATTATTAAGATATAAATATATATAGTCTCTAAAATTTTATGTCAATAAGTTATGGAATCCTATTATAATAAATTTTATAGCAAACTACCATGTCACACTCCATGATTTATATTAGAAGAATTACATATATCTTTACTTTTAATCAGTTAACTAGAACTTACCAATAAATAATGGAAAGAAATATGATTATATTTTGTCTTAAGAAATATGATTATATTTTGTCTTCTCCAGAGCCTCATATCATAGGATCCTTATCCTTTTTTAAAAAATATATAAAACCACTTAATAAGCACATGGTTTAATGACTAACAAAAATATTACATTTGAAATCAATGCAAGATAAAAGAGAATAATATGCTATAAATTATATAAAAAATATACACATCAATGTCTATACTGATTATCTACACCAATTTATCCTTCTATAGTTCATCACATATTAATCCATCACATCATCAGTTACAGTATCAATAACAATCAACAATATTAATGTTGATAATAATATTAGTATCATGATTAATAATATTAAATAGTATTAATAATAGTAAACAATAATATTTTTAGTCACAATATTCGTAGTAGTGTTAGTATTAATATTCAGATATTCAATGAATGTATCTTAAGAGTGTCTTGCTCCTATACTTATGACTCCCAATGAATTGCCCCTTATAACTCTTAATCAATATACTCCTTATAACTCCCCTTGAATCACATGAATCAATTACCCTAATTTCTTATGACTCTCAATTAATCTCTAGCTCCTTATGACTCCCAATTAATGAATTATATGGATCAATTGGATATCACGTGGAGTTATCATATCATGTATATGATATCATTTAGTACTTTATTTAAAATATATGAATATTAAATCTTTCAAAAATGATCAAATCAATTACATATCCAAACATGCATGGTGAATGCTTATGAAATCAGGAAATAATTTAATTTTTACAGATTTAGAAGATATAAAATTCATAAAATCAAAATCATTAAAAATATAAATAAGAGATTAATTACTTACAATGAAGAAAATGAAATATGTAATATGAATGGCTGACAATATGATTCAATTACCTTTCTTTCTCCTCTCTCTTCTTTCCCTCTTGCTTCTTGCCCAAGCAATCAAGTGAGGGAGTTGGTGGGATGAGGCTGGGATTATAGTTCATGGCCCATAGTGCTCATTAGATCAGTGCTAAAGTGCTCTACTTCAGAATTTTCATATTTTTCAAATAAATTTATTTTACATATTTAATTTATTAAAGTTTCCAATGATTTCATTTCTAATATGAAATAATTATAATAATTTTTTTTATTTAAATGGTTAGTATTTACATAGGTTAATTTTGACAGTTATGTGCAAATAAAAAAAGATAAATATATTTAGCCAATAAAATTATTCAATTATTTATCAGTTTGTTTTGAACATAGACAATATTTTGTTTGATTATTTATCACTCAATATTTATATTATTATTAGCATGCTTTTACCAAAGTGATCTTGTTGGGAAAAGTTTTAATATCGAATTAATTTATGACTTTGCAAAATTCTAATGGAATTATTTTTTGATTATTATGGTTTGGCCGAAAGATGCACCAACTTTTAAATAGTCATTAAATTAATTAGGTTAATTGACAAAATTTAAGTGAGATTGGAATGGATGCCCAAAGGTGACAAACCAAGCATACTTTAAAGAGCTATCAATTATACCTACATGAATGAAAATCATCAGTAAATTATGTCAATTATACTCTAGCTAACCCTCACACAAGCACGAGGTGACGAGGACACCAAAAAAAAAAAAAATCTAAGATATTTAAAGATTTATGACTTTTATGGGTCAAAAAAGGACCCACAATGTTGTAAATTCACACCATAGCAATATTGAGTATATCTTGACCTAAATAATTACTATGGATGCCTAAGATGCTAAAAACAATTTCACCAAATTTAAGTCTAGTTTGACTACTAGATCATGAAAAAATTAAAAAAAAATGAAATTCAAACAAGTGTAAATTTCTCACAATAGAGAGCTCAAAATTTATCAGATTTATTTTTAGAAAATATTAGGTCTCAAGACCTTCCCAATGGCACCAAAATCACTCAATTTGGTGAAAAATTAGTTTTTCTATGAATTTTGAAAGTTTCAGAGCATTTAACAAAATTTTAATTCATTTTACTCAATATTTCTGTTGGCACAATCATTACCAATCATTGCCAGATGCGACGCAAAATCACCGCAATCATAATCCACATCAGTGCTCGTTCGGTGCCATTGGATCGAACCACAGAGGCGTGGATGGTCTAGATTATGCCTCATCGCTCGTTGTTTTGAAATAACACATGGGTTCAAACCCTGTTGGATGAGCGATGCTGTTGAACATGATCTATACCATCTGATCGTGCGTGTATCACGATCAGATAGCTCTGCTCTAACCATAGTTTTTTAGTTCAAAATGAACTAAAAATGCTCATAACATTTAAAATACTGAACCAAATTTTACAAAATTTGAAACATAAGCTTCTAGTATCCTAAACTTTTATTGCCTAGAGTTTAGAGGCTCCATGCACTAAAAGTTTGGAGTAGTTTCAAATTGAAATTTAAACTAAAAGTGGGGATATCTTACCAACCAGTGGAAAGATTTTTTATTTCTTGGTTCTGGCTGGATCAAAAGCTACCTCCAAATCTCCTTCTTCTCTCTCATTTTCTCTCTCTCTTTCTCTCTCTCTCTCTCTCTCTCTCTCTCTCTCTCTCTCTCTCTCTCTCTCTCTCTCTCTCTTCACCAAAATGGAGTTTGGAAGCTTTAGGGTGGAGTGGGAAAGCTTGGAGAAGGTAGGAGAATTTCTGGAGAGGCTGAAGGAAAAGGAATGTGGGGGTAGAGGCTACTTGAAGGATGTGATATAATAGAATGAGAGGTTTTTGAGGGTTTAAGGTACTTGACACCCCCCCCCCCATTGTTCGAATGGATGGCTTGGATTGATTTGGGACCTTAGTTGGATGTTTGCCACATGTCCAAAGTGGTTGGAAGCCAGGGAAAAGGCTGGGCTGAAGTGTGATGTTTTTGGACTCATGTGAGGGTTGGGGACCACACCTTACCCCTTATGGTTGAACCAATGGGTTGGGTTTGGTTAGAGAGTTGGTCATGAGAGTTTTAGGGTTTAGTTAAGTGTTTTAAGCCATGAAAATATGGAGGGAATGAAAGGGTTAATGGGGTTTTCTCATTTTGATCCAATTTGACCCATTTCCATTCATTTTGGGCTTCTATTAACTTGTTGACCAATCACTGATGATTGGAATGGAGGTTAGGAATGCCACACATGGTGTAGAGAGAGAGAGAGTCAACAGGGTTTGGGTCTAATGGTTTGGAGTTTGGATGGAAATATAGTTACATGCATGGATTTGACCGCTCCTGATGGATTGACCAAGTCAAATTAATGATGGTTTGAATTTAGAAAATGTTGGAGATGCATGAGGCTTGCAATTACATGATTTTGAGGATTTAACTTGGTTTGACAATGCCTAAAGCACTGGATTTGAATTTGGTTGGGTGTATGGTTGATTTGGTCAACCATGATTGACTAAGTCAATCGGGTCAAACCAAGGGTTGGGATTAGGTCCAACAAGTTCAAAATGATATTTTAGACCTAATGGAGATGGTCCCATGTAATGGTGTGGTCTCCTTGCATGAAATGCCATAATTGATTTGGTCAACTAGTTCAAACCAAGACTTGGGCTTGCGTTCAATATACTCCTAATGATTTTTATGATGCATTAGAAGAGGTTACATGGCTTAGTTTGATTGAGTTGTGTTGAGTTTTAGAGAAAACTTTAATTTTTTCCTTAAGCGGGCCCATGGTCAACTTTGGGTTAACCAAGGTCCACCAAAAGTTCAATTTTTTATTTAGCATGTCATAAAGATGATTATGGACATGTTCAAATATTTTGAGAAAGGTCATAAGGTCAAATTCCACAAGATGTAAAGTCTTGTGGCATGGGTTGTAAATATTTGAAGATTTTACAGCCCTTGGATTTCAATTGAGTTTTGGGGGTTAAAGACATTGCATTTACCTAAAATTTTGATATTTGAGCCTAGTGACATGTCTAATCAATATTCAATTTAAAAATCATGAATACAATGTAATTTGATTTGATTTTGAGGTGGTTGAAAATCACCCAAAAAGGATTATGGGGCATAGGTTCTTTGCCTTGAATTTTGGTTTAAAGTTTTAGAATTGGCTTTGATTTTTGATTTGATTGATTGAATTTGATTCACCCACATCAATGACAATCATTTTGGTGATTGTTAATGATTGGGTGGAGAATATCAAGTGGTGGTCACTAGGTGATCATTACTTGAGAGAATTTGAATTTGGTTTTGAATTTGGATTTATTATTATTATTATTTTTAATTTAGTTAACCTTACATGAAAATGAGGTAAAAAATATGTCAATCTGTAGTTGTTTAAGGTATAGTTATTTGAAACAAAACCATGGTGACTTTGCCCGAGCATAAAAATATAGCTAATTACATGTGAGCACGGGATATGATATATAATCCAATAATCAGAACACTCTAACCCCACTATTGTTAAGGCTACGGGATTGAGACCATTATTCGCATCAATGCCCACATCAGTCGATAAAATGCCTCTATATTTACCTAACAAGAATGTCCCATCGAGGGTAAGTGTTAGACGACAGAACCTCCACCCACTTATAGATGGACCAAATGACCAAAATAATATTTCGAATATATGATTCTTCAAACATTATATCATGTATGTGTGTTTCTAGCATTGCATATACAAGTGCGTCCACGAATAAATTTAAGGTCCTATAAGACTCTTCCCAGCTGCCAAAAACTATCTTAACAACTTTCATTTTGACAACCCAAGCTTTCATATATGAAACTTTAATGTTGAACTTAGCTTCAATTTGACCTATAATTTCCATCTGCTTTAAGTCCATATACCTCCTAATACTGGACAATATGAAGTAGCTTATAAATTAAGAATTATACGGGCAATATCCTATAGCTAGAATAGGAGTAGCATAAGTATTCTGATTCTTCATAGAAGATATTTTACATATCTCGCCAAGAAGTTTGCTCTTGCCTGGATGTAGATGCCATAAATATGAACTGCCCGATGCGCCATTCTTAGCACAAACCAATGTTATTTTTTGTCTACTTGAAGAAACTACAACATATTCAACATTATTTCTTATCGACCATCCATGTAATGTAAATTATAGATCTTCTTTCTTAGCGAAGCACATTCCCTTCATCAACTTTATTGGAATTAAAAACTCTTCTTTGACTTGGAACCCAATATTGTCATTGTCATTTGTTACGTACTCATCCCATTCACGAATGCTAAAACATGTTTTAATAAAGTCATTATTTGTAGCCATTTCTTCTGCAATGCCAACATTGGCATAATAATATTATTGTATGATGATATTTATCTTAGTATTCATATCAATATTCACTTTGTCTCCACCTCATAATATGTTATCATCATCATCATTACAAACCAGCTCACTAGATCTGCTACTCATGGTTTCATAACCATCATCAATAGCGAGTGATGATATCGTGGAGAGGCTCAATACATCCTGCTAATGACTGTTGCCTTTCATTCCAT
The DNA here is from genome assembly GCF_001605985.2 of Dendrobium catenatum. Taxonomy (NCBI): domain Eukaryota; kingdom Viridiplantae; phylum Streptophyta; class Magnoliopsida; order Asparagales; family Orchidaceae; genus Dendrobium; species Dendrobium catenatum. The sequence continues at coordinate 1,567,174 of NW_021573316.1, forward strand.
CACAAAAAAAGGAATATTAACATAAGTAATAAATCTACAAATTTATACTTGAATCAACAAAGATTAACATGAAGAATGTACTTAACATATTACGGTTCGACTTGTGGAATCATTGAACCACCTTTTATCCTTTCCTCCAAAATGAATTATTCATGCACTTGGGATGTGATATTCTCATCATTATTACTAGGCTCGTATATCTCTTCAACCTCCACATATAGTATAAGTATTTGTCCAGTAGCATGTGATAATACCATTTCACATACCTCATTATCCCCCACAGAAGAAGCTATAAACTCATTCTCTAAGGAAAAACAACAAACTAACATCATTGTATACTTCAATGTATCATATTTAGGTGCTTTGATTACCCTAAACTTTAACTACTCCAACTTCGTGTTAGTTGGCACTTGCAAGAGGCGATAACTACCTCCAATATAAATTGATGCTACTTATCATCTATGACAATTCTCCACCTAAGTAAGAACAAACGACGCTCGTCCAGACATAATTGTGCTACTTCATTTTATTGATCAGATCCTACAATAAACCTCCATAATCTCAAACATAAATCAACATCATTCATAAAAAAAACATCATTTATCATAAATGGTATATTAAGATCGAATACAAAATTATATTTTTTATTTTGCAAAATATTGCAAAATATATTAATATAAATATAATTCAAAATAATACATAATAATTTTATAGTTAATTATCATATTAAAAGACAAAAAAAATTTACAACCCAACATTGCAAAAACACAAATAACAAAATACTTTGAATTCAAACAAATACAATCCCAAAAGAGTATAGCATAAATTTTTTTGGCCAAGAAAATGATAGACAACTAAACCTAACAAAATTACTTAGGCGAGATCTAAATATAATATATATACTTAAAAAGAACTTCGTCTAACTTAAAATAAACACAAGAAGATAACAATATTAACCGCAATAACATTAAACGAAGACAAAAAAAGCTAACCTCAAACTCGTTTTCGTCGGATGGAGCCGAACGGCAACCAAACAGTCGTTGAATAGAAGAAATGTCGAAATGATAAAAATAAGAATTTTTGTGTGATAAAAAAGGATAGGACTAAGGCTTCTTTTGAAACGGTTTTTATTGTTTTTTAAAACAGAGTTTTAATATTAAAATTTTAATTTATGTACTAAAATTTTATTTTATGTACTAAAATTTTATTTTAAGTAGCAATAAAAAAACAATTTCAAATGAAACATAAGGCTTCGTTTGAGATGGCTTTCTTATTGATTCTTAAAGTAGTTTTTTTATAATAAAAAAAATTTACTAAAAAGTTGCTTTAAGAAGCAATAAGAAAGCCGTTCCTAAGTCAACCAGTTTAACAGACTTAAAGAATAAGTTGCCCGGACGAGTTTTAAATTAAGTTTATAGGATACTTAATTTCAAATGAAGCCTAAGACTTCGTTTGGGACTGTTTTTTTACTGCTTTTTAAAACGGAGTTTTAATACAAAATTAAAAAAATTTGTACTAAAACTCCCGTTTTAGAAAGTAGTAAAAAAACAGTCCCTAAAGGAAGCCTTAGTTTAAAAATTTACCCACTTATTAATATTATCCGCATAAAGAAAGGAACACACGCCTCTCTCTGCTCATCTCTAGTCTGCCATGGATCTAACGGCGGATCAACTGAAGAACTACGACGGATCAGATGACAACAAGCCAATCTACATCTCGATCCGCGGCGTCGTCTTCGACGTCAGCACAGGCAAATCCTTCTACGGTCCCGGCGGCGCTTACACCGTCTTCTCCGGCCGTGAGGCCAGCCGTGCCCTCGCCAAAATGAGCAAGAACGAGGAAGACGTATCCGGCGACCTCGATGGCCTCACAGAGAAGGAGATGGGCGTTCTTGAGGACTGGGAGAAGAAGTTCCGAGCTAAGTATCCCGTCATCGGTCGCCTTGTTGTCTCCTGAATCACTGTTGTATGTAATTAGCTGTGGGATGCGAGATGTTTTTCATCTATTCGCTAATTTGGAGATAAACATGGCTTGATATATTGTCTACTTGTCTCTTGAATCCCGTTTCGGTCTTTGTGCTGATTTGGGAAAATTAGTATTAAGTGGTATGTGGATGAATTCGATGCATTCTGGTGTGTTTATTATGATATAATAAATTATGTGTTTTATCTATCTATGAATTGATCCCAGAATATTGATGCTGTGACTTATTTTCTGTAAGAAACATTGGCGGCGAAAGAACCCTAATTTAGATGTTGATAAAAAAACATGATTAGTAAAAGGAATATATTTATTCAACAACCACATCGCCTACCAGAAGGTATGCAGCGATTGTCAATCCTTATAGGAGCTGTTTGGTAGTGCCCAGGATTTGATTTAAGTAGAATTTCATAAATCCTCTAAATTCGGATTTTGGAAATCCTGAGAGGTCGAAATCTTGAAAATTGTTTGGTAGCATTCATAATAAATCCTATTAAATCCTGCATATTGTTTGTCTACATAATGGATTTAGCACCGAAAGACGGAATTTTCCGTCTACAACGGCTTTCATTTGCCGTGAGATTTGGTTTTGCATTTTAGGCCGTTGGCCGTTTGGCTGTATTTCGCTCAAATCCGGCCTAAATCCTGCTACCAATCAGCCCTTTAATATAAATGATTTCTCAACTATAGGGAAACAAACATATGTGGGTCCTCCTCATGGCTTCCGGCCATTGATTTGGAGCTCTTCTTTGTCTATATCACATGGTCACTCGATATTGTTGGATGTTCGAGTTTCAACTGATGAATGTGAGGGCAATTTGATGAAGTCATTGGATGTTCAAGCTTCAACCATATTCTTTATTTCTCATCTCACAAGGAAAAAAAATAGTCCTCCCATCTCCGGTTGCTAGCACGCCTATCCAAGAAAATGTGTAGGCTTTACTTTAAACTTCAAAGTGGAATTTTAATTAGTTTGATAGATTTCCACGCTTCCCCACCAAATTGCCAAAGTTTCCATTAAACATTCAACTTCTTAAACCCGAAAGGATCCTTGCTAGATCCCTATCGCTTTTACATCTTATGTCTTGGGACTTATAAAAAATGATTTAGGGGCTGTTTGGTTGGATGAGATTTGAATGCACTGCCTTCCAATCGCAGGGCTTTTCAAAATCTAGATGTATGGTTGGAAGAAAATCAAATACAGGTCTGAGGAATTCTAAATCCCACCTTTAGTTCATTTTGGATGCATTTCAAGTTCGCCCAAATTGGGCAAATTTTGAATGCATCGCATAAAAGGCACTGTGCTTCTGGGACCTCTGCTTCTCTCCGCTCATTGATCGCCTCATCGTGCATCACGCTCGCCTGCCTCATGTCGCACTAGCCTCATATGGTGCTTGCTAGCTCCATCTTAGTTCCGCTACCCCTCTACCTCCAGAGAAATTATTTTGTGCGGATACTGGACGGTCCGGAGACCTACCAGAACGTGCCACATCACCAGGTATCAAGCGGTACCGAGCACCGGTACCGAGCAATGAGCGGAGTGACTTGGCGCGTTTTGGTTGGTCTCCGAATGCCGTCCGGCATCTGCACAGAATAATTTTTCCTACCTCCAACGGTCTCACTCGCGTTGCTTGTGACCACAAGTTCCCGTCAATTGAAAGATTTATAATCTAGGTTAGTTTTTATTTATTTATTTATGTTTTTTTGTTCTAACCAAACCAAAAAAAAAAAGATATCCAAAATTTCAAATGCATTGCATCTGATTTATATTGCTGTTAGATTACCTTGATTTCCAAATGCTTGTAACCAAACAACCTCTTAAGCAGAGTAACTACACTAACTTCCATTTTCACTCTGTACTGTGCCCTTAGAAGAGAAGATCCATGCCTTCAATGCTGTTTCGGTAGGAGTACACTCTCCTCTTACTATGAGGAATTCGAACCTTCTCTGATGCTTCATACTAGTTAGGCATTCACTGTGTGGAACTAGGAAATTATAGCATGAATAAGATTACAGTACTTTATACCTTGTTGATATCCATGCACAAGTTATTCCTCATGGCCATCCCTGCCAATCTGAATGGATAGGTGCCAGTCTGTATAATCTTCTTGACTTTTAACAGAACTGAAACTTTTTCCAGCCAGCTGAAAAAGCTATGGAATTTTTTTTTTCTTTAGATGCTTAACTTGGATTCGTCTATCTAGCCAAAAGGAGAGAACGCTTTACAGACACTTTAAAAAGGACTAAGGACTATTAATCTCTGAGTGTTGTATGGCAAAAGGAAGGGTTTAAAATACTTTCAAAGTTCTTGCTCCGTAATCAATTAATGGTACCATTATCTTCATCAGGTTGGCATGAGGTTTTCAAGCAAATTAAATTGAATTCAAGCATGGTCAGCCACTATTGTTGTCCTTTATTTTCATATAATGATGCAGTAAAGTCATGTATAAGAAAGATTGCTCATGCATGTAAAAAAGACTTGGTATTGAATTTTGTAAAATGCTATTATGCATGTTTGTTATGGAAGGAGCTTGGTGGCTTCTCTCCTCCATGTATCTTTTGGTGAGTTACATTGGCTATTGATTTGTATTCTAATTCTAATAATAAATGTTAGTTCGGTGTGGAATCTGATTGTGTTGATCAATCTGGTTGTATTGTTGCCTCGGACCTCAATTTAATTTGTTGAGCTCGTTGGGGGTTGTAGGAGGTCCTCCCTTGCTTGGGTTCTGATGCTTTGCACCCATATTTTTTTTGGTGCAATAGTACAACGCTGTGTACCTGAGCGTTGCGGCGCTATATAGCTTGATTGGAAAAGACAAAGAGTGGAGCGCCTGGCGCTCATAATCCCGACGTTGCGGCTTTGGCAGAGAGCGATGTGGCACTTCAGATCTTGGCGTTGCAGTGGTGTCAAGCTGATAGGGGGATAGAGTGTTGAGCATCGCAACGATCCACATCTAGCTTTTCCACACTGCGAGACGGGCTGATAGCTTTATCATTTTTCATTAAGAGTTGCATCCCCTTCGTGGTTTTGTATGTTATAGTGTGAGAACAGTGCAAGGGTGAAGAGAAGTAAGGAGAGAGAGTGAGAGAAGAGAGATCTGTAGTATTTCTCCCAAATTTTCATAGTGAAATTTCTTGATGTGATGTGGCTCTGTAGTTTTCTACCAGTTTCGAATTTTTCCACATTAAATCCTAATATTCTTTCTTTTCCGTTGTATTTTCTATTCATTATTTGTTTCTCCGCATAGTTTTACTTCGCCCAACAATAAATGAGGATTTTCTTTTCTTTCTTCTCCACTCTTCATAGTAGCATCATCTCCACCATCACAATCTTTATACTTAGCCTAGACCACAATCACATTCTGTATTGATGGCTAAAGTTCCATCTCCTATAGCATAACTACCCTATTTATCATTTAGCCATCTTTATCATTCAATAAAAAAAAAAATTTGTCATTCAATAAAACTAAATTTTTGTACCTTTATATTCCCACATCTCAATCAAGTCCTCTAATTAAGACTAAAGTCTCTTATAAATTAGGGCCTTTAATACATTCTTAAAATGCACTAAACATTTTAAGGAAATAAGCATAATATTATGTACTAATGACATATATTCACAACATTTAAAATTGAATAAAATTAAATTGATGATAAATCAATTTAAATAAGTTATGAAGAAACAAGTATATATTGTAAGTGTGAAGTATATAGCAAATATAGAATTAGCGGAGATGTTGCTAGACAAACTAATAAAAATATAAGTCATAGTCGGCAGATTATGACTTCGTTTGTGATATTTTTTTTTATTGTTTTCTAAAGCAGTTTTTTAGTATAAATTTTTTTTGTATTAAAAATTTTTGTACTAGAAAGCTATTTTAGAAAGCAATAAAAAAAATGTCTCAAATGAAGCCTATATTTGTTGACATATAAATAGTCATTCTTAATATGTTTTGTGTCTTCTTGATGTACATTCAAGAAAAGGAGACATACTTTATGTTATTTTAATTCATGTGGTCAAAAGGACTTGAGACTAAATAAGTGCTTATCAAACGCTTGAAATATGACTAATTTGGTGCCGGATATTGTTGAGGGATTTGACTATTAAACTTTGAAATATCAAATTACATGGCATGGTCCATCTAGTTGTCCTAGAAAATTTCAACTGTGTAATAATTAAGTAAATTGATTTTATTTATTTATTTACAATTCATGTATATAACTTATATATATAATTGTATTAATGTTTTATATCCATCAAAATAATAGTGTAGAACAATTATTAACCTCCACATCCATAGAGTGGAGGGAATAAATATATAACTATATATATTATATTATTCATTCATGAGGGATTCATCATCGTCATAATCATTAGCCTTATCCTAACTATTTGGGGTCAACATTATCAATTATCATTTTCTCTTTGTTCCTTCTAAGTGTTGTTTGATGTGTTAAGTGTTGTTGCGTCCTGGAATATTCGCGTTTGTAGAGAAATGTATAGTTTAACGTTTTAGCGTTGTACGAAGATCCAGCACACAGGCAGATAATAGAGAGGGTGTAGCGTTCATAAGAGACACCAGAGTTTTTACGTGAAAACCCCTTAAAAGGGGAAAAAAACCACGGGACCTGACCCAGTTTGAATGAATCCACTAGTATTTGCAGTCGATTACAAATGAGGCCCTTCTTTCGAAGAAGGCCTTGACTTGATGTCACAAATGTACATCATATAGAGCGCATTACATGGTGGGAGTTACAATATTTTACATAGACATGTTTGTTTGGACGGCAGGACCATAGTCGATAGGATAGAGGTCGGAAAGATCGTAGTAGGCAGGAGACCGGGGTCAAAAAGACCATTATTTGGCGATGGAGGTTGGAAGGACTGTAGTCGGCAAGGGACAATGGTCCGAAAGACCATAGTTGACAAGAGACCGGGGTCATAACGACCATTATCTGATGATGTAGGTCAGAAGGACCATAGTAGACGATATAGGTCGGAAGGATCATAATCGGCAGGAGATACGGGTCCAAAAGATCGTAGTTGACAAGAGACTAGGGACAGAAAGACCGTTGTTGTAGGACGATACTCTGGTAGAACTCTAGGCGTCAGGGGTGGCCCAGTAGAAGTCTGGGCCATTGGTGGTGGTCATATAAATTTGTCGGTAGAAGTCCGGGCCTCAGGTGGTTGTTCAATAGAAGTCCAGGCCTCATGTGGTGGTCCGACAGAAGTCCGGGCCTCAGTTGGTGGTCCGACAAAAGTCCGGGCCTCAGGTGGTGGTTCGACCGAAGTCCGGGCCTCAGGTGGGGGTCCGGCGGAACTCAGGTCCTCAGGTGGTGGTCTGGCGGGACTTTAGACCTCAAGTGGTGGTCCGGCGAATCTCAGGACCTCAAGTGGTGGTTCGGCGGAACTCCAGGCGGTGGTCGAGGAGGTAAGAGTGATCTCTAATCTCTCTCTTGCTTTCTTGATTGGAGACCCCTATTCAAGAGGGAGGAGTGGTCTATTTATAGATTTTCTAGAGTGGCATGACTCGTAAATAGATGGTAGATCAAAGGCATATTAGAGTGGCTTGGATGGATAACCGATGTTGAATCCCTTGATCGTGGACAATTTGATGGACATTTGTATGTCTTAGTGATGTTAGAATTTAGTGATCTTAGGATTGTTGGATTCGTCTCGTCGAGCTGCTCGATTCGATTATAAGCACATCATGTTTGAAAACCGATTGGTATTACAATTGTGGTTTGAACCCTCAAACAATGCTTCGGACCCTTGATTTGGATCCATTTGGACTCAGATTGTGTTGATTTTGGTGTCGTTGGGTTTGTATTTCCGAGACACTCAGTTCGACTGTAAGTTTGCTGAAATTGGAGTTTGGATGGTTCCAATTTTAATTTCAACAGTTTCCAACTTGATTTTTCCTCGAGATTCGTGCCCAATCAAGATAATTTTTTTTAGGATGTATTAATTGCCCCCATATTTTTGAATGTTGAAACTCCATAAGTCCAAAAATATGTGTCACAACCTTTGGAGAATATTTTGTGCGAATTGGAAACTTGAAATAATTCAAATTGGGGCATAGAGGTCCCGAAAGGCTCTAAAAATGTCAAAATTAAGTCCGGAATATTGCAAAAAGATTTTGGGGACTCCAAAAACATCAAATTTGACCTTTTAAGACCCAAAATATGTCCTAGAATTGATTTGGGGATGGTCCAGCCCTAGCCGCCATCAGGCGTCGCTGAAGCTATCGCCGTTGCTGGCGACGCCGCCCGTATGGCCCACATCGCTGAAGCTACCGCCGCTGCGCATCGCTTCCCGGGCTGCCCGGCTGTGTTTAGCCGGGCAGTTTGGTTAATCACCAGCAGTTAAGAGGATTTTTTTTTGAGGAAGTATATATATATATACACACACACATCATAACTTCTTCAACTCCTCCAACTTCCCCCTCCTGCTACAAATACCCCCCAAGGGCCTTAGATGGTGGTCCAATAGAACTCAGGACCTCAAGTGGTTGTCCGGTGGAAGCTCGGGTCTTAGGTGGTGGTCCGCCAGAACTTTGGGTCTCAGGTGGTGGTCTGGCAGAAGTTTGGGCCTCAGGTGGTGGTCCGGTAGAAGGCCGGGCCTCAGGTGGTGGTCCAGCAGAACTCAGGGCCTCAAGTGGTGGTCCAGCCAAACTCGGGGCCTCAGGTGGCAGTCCGGTGAAACTCAGGACCTCAAGTGATGGTCCGACGGAGCTCAGGGCCTCAAGTGGTTGTCCGGCGGAACTCCAGGCAGTGGTCGAGGAGGAGCGAGGAGGCAAGAGCGATCTCTAATCTCTCTCTTGCTCTCTTTCTTGGATCCCCCCATTCAAGAGGGAGGAGGGGTCTATTTATAGATTTTCTATAGTGGCATGGCTCGTAAATAGGTGGTAGATCAAAGGCATATTGGGAGTGGCTTGTATGGACTGCCGATATTGAATCCCTTGATCTTGAACCATTTGATGGATATTTGTATGCCTTGGTGATGTCAGAATTCAGTGATCTTGGGCTTGTTGGATTCGTCTCTTAGAGCCGCTCGATTCGACTATAAGCACATCATGTTTGAAAACCGGTTGGTAATCCAAATTGTGGTTTGAACCCTCCAATAGCCCTTCAAACCCTTTGTTTGGATCCATTTGGACTCGGATTGAGTCGATTTTGGTGCCGTTGGGTTTGAATTTCCGAGACGCTCAGTTCAACTGTAAGTTTGCTGAAATTGGAGTTTGGATGGTTCCAATTTTAATTTCAGAAGTTTCCAACTTAATTTTTCCTCGAGATTTGTGCCTGATCAAGATAATTTTTTAAGTATGTATCAAAAGTATTCTTCACAAATTATTTTAAATAAGTCTATTCATATAATTTTAGGTTTACCTTTGTTTTTCTTGATATATGACACTAATTTTAGCAACTCATCAAATTACTAGAGATTGTGTAAAATCATGTTTTAAGACTTTTATTGTACTACAGCAAAAAATTTTAACATCCATATAATTTTCTATTCAATAAAAATCTCATAAATTTCAAAACCCCCTCTGAAATTTTTTTTTAAAATATTCTAAATGTGCATAATCGTAATCTCTACAACATACAAAAAGTTAAGCTGTAAAAGTTTTACTGGTGTAAATTTATCACTATTTTTTGCTAACGGATGCAAAATTTTAATTAAAATATTTGATAAAACTTACACATTTTTTAAAATTGTGATGGGCATAATGTGTCTTACCTTGAGACGAACAAATTTCTCAACTGAGCCGACAGACGAAGATAGCCCGAAGTCGCCCAAAATCGGATTTCTAATTTCTCTTACCTCTCTTTATCTCTCATTTACCCTTAGCCGATTCTTTGTTTGGATATTTTTGAGAAACGAAATAGTTAAATGGCATTAATAAAATATTATGGCTTTAGATATTTTCTAATTTTTTATTATTAAATAATATATAATAATATTATTATAATTATTTTTTTATAGAAATTTTTTAGGGATTTAAAAATTTACACAAAAATATTCATAAATTAACTCATTTTATTTAAAAAAAATTTGATGAAATCGGTTTGAAAAACGGACAACTGACGGTCCCCAAAACCCCACTTATAACAACCCATGTCGATTTCTTAAGAAAATTCAATAATGCCCAAAAATTATGAAAAAATTAGGTAAGCTAAAACATAATATTATTAATATTTTGACAAAGACAGCATGTGATTTGGACTTCTCTAGGTCAACCAAAAAATCTTAAAAATTTAAAGGGTTTCACACAAACATAGGGCAAGAAATACAATAAATTCAAGGCTATCAAAAATCTAAAATAAAAATTAAAAAAAGGTACATCTACACTAGATAGATTTAGAAAATAGCCTCAACTAAATCGGCCCATTACCCTTAATCTGACCTGAAAATAAAATTCAAAGTAAAGAATGAGTTAATACAGCTCAACATATTACATTCCCCCAAATCATTTTTTAATAATTACAAAATAAATAACATAAAATAAAACATTCATTCCAATCTTAATGATAGACTTACATTAGAGCGGTGTCTGAACAATATATGGTTTATAGATAACTAAGGTTATAAACACTATAGGAAAATCATGGATTACCAGAGGAAATTTTGGGAAAAAAATTTCGTCAAAATTTACCATGATCATTAGATTATACGGTGTGTTTTCTGCCAAAATTTTTTTATTGTGAATTTACTTAATCTTTGGTGGATTTTTCTGCCAAAAAATATGTTATTTAGAGCCCTATTTCATCCTAAATCATCCTCCCGTTTCATTTTCACATTTTTCTTCCTCAAACTGAAACACTCATCCTCTCCATTGCTTGTCCATCCCTCATCATCGTTTAAGGTGGTTTATAGCTTGCTTTTTCCATTTCTTCAAGATTTGAGAGGTAAAACTTCTTCTCTTTGCTCTTTTTTTTAAATGAGTTGAATCGTTATAACACATCCAATGTTTTTCTCTATAGCTAGATTTTAGAGTGTAATATTCTAAATAGAATGTAAATAAACATACAATGCAAAGTAGAAAGTAACAAAACTCCAGCCCTTGTGTCTCCCATTCAAAACTCTAAACCCTTATGCTTCCCATTCAAAACTCCAGGCCCTTAAGCCTCCAAGTACTTTTAGCACATTCAAAAATTTTGTAATAAAACTCCACAAATATAAAACAAAACTCTAAATACAACTCCTCATATACAAATATAATGTCATACATAGATGCACAAATATATCAATTATGTTATATAATAGTATAATTAAGTAGTTAAATATAAATTAAACTATTTACAAACTTCAGAAGCTGGCCCTATGGGCAGCTCTTTAATAGTCAGACCCAATACATTGTCACAATAATTTATTGATTTACAATTCTACTAAATTTCAAGAGATTGTGCATAATTATGTTTCAAGAATTTAATTGTTCTACAGTGCTATTTTTTAGTATCTAAATATTTTTCAATAATTTTAGAAAAGTAACATTTCAAAAACACCTAACAAAAGTTTTATAGATAAATACTTAAATGTCTTGAACTACGGTCTCGTCAACATACTAGAAATTATGTGGTGAAAGTTTTCCCATTTGAAAGTCAACTCGATTGTAACACTAGAAACTTATAATATCAATAAGAAAAATCTCAAAATCATCAAATTATTTAAGATGGGAAAAATGCAATCTTCCTTAAGCTAGGTAACTTTCAGAACAAGCCCGTTAGCAGAAAACAAATCGAATTTGGACAAAATAAACTTTCTCTCTCTAGAAATTCTTCTCTCTCTCTCTCTCTCTCTCTCTCTCTCTTAGCTTTATGCCTTGATTGGATGAAATGAGTCAATTTTAATGGAAAGAGATATTTTTATTTTAAAATTAGGACCTCGTGTCGCGACACTCTATCTTGCATGTCGCAGCACTATCTTAAGGAGCACATAGCACCACAACGCCACTCCCTTAGTGCCACAACGTTGAATTGTTTTGCAAAAATCTAGAGAGCTCAGCACCGCAACGACGCCTACCCAAGAGTTTTGATGCCCCAATTAAAAAAAATCAGATTTCACAAACATGTACACAGACTCCCAGGTTTAGCTCCAGAGCATATTCAGATATTCATATGCATACAAAATAACCTCTAACACATGCAAGAGATTTCAAATGCAAGATTCAATAAATTACCTCTTTCAGATCAGGTCATAACAGGCGCAACTGAACTTAAATTCAGTACATGTTACAAATTTTCCCAAAAGAAGATGGGAACTTACAATACTCCTTTGGTATAATAGAACCCTATTCTAACAACAAAATCGAACACATAGCTATCATTGCAATTCTACCACCTTATGCCTGGGTTTTATTAGCTAAAGTTTCTCTCACTTACTAAGCTTGGTATTCTCGATTTAGATATTTTATGTTTTATTGGGTTAAAATGCTCAATGCCTTGATCCTTTATTTTGATTCATTTATCATGCATAGTGAGTAAAAAACATCAATATTTTAATTGTTAATGTAAATGACCATGCTAGTGTTAGTCATAGCTACATTATTGCCTAAGATTATCCAAATAAGTCATTATAGCTAATAACCATCCCTAGTTTATTCTCCTAATTAGCTTAATTAAAGTCTTAATATAGTCCTTAAATTGGTATAACTAGGGTAAACCCAAGTTTGATCATGGACGCAATTAAACCTCTATGCTAATAGAGTACTTTATAAAATTCAAAGTCATATCATTAATCAATCAATAGTTTAGCATTTGACCACTATAGCAAGTCAAATCTCACCAAAAAAAAAATCAATCTTTCCTACCATACCTTGACTAGTGGATAGGGGAAAATTATATCTTATTTCGATGTCAATGTTCCAATGGTATTCAAATTAAACTCAATTGGTCATTTAATCGACTTAGGCCAACTCTAATCATTTATATTTATTTATAAAACATTCAAAATATATTAAAAAATCATTAACATACTTGTTAAAGTAAAATACATCTTTATAGAGAGAGAAAAAGAGAGAGGCTAAGCACCAAGTGCTTTTTTTTTACGAGTAAATACTGTTCTTAGGTCAGTGTAAATTCCGGTCGATCTAGCATGTAAACCACATCAATTTACATTGACCAACACTTAAGACTTTTACTGTTTACCCAGAAATTCAAGTCAAATAGCAGTGGGCAAGCGCCAAGTGCTTACTTGCGTAGAAGGGCAGTATGATTGGATTCGGTCCGTTGGCCTCGGCCCGTGTCGGCCCTACGGATCAGCGAACCAACCATTTAGTGGCACGTGCCAAACGCATTTTAGTCAACCTACATCGTTTCCTAACACTCGTTCGCCATTTTGGTAACCAGCTAGAAGTAGAAATCGTTTCCCTAGATTTTTAAATTTTTTGGGTCAACCATACATTCCACTGCAGATACGCACCATCTTCGTCTCCTTTAGCACTGCCTCCCCTCTTCATGTGGTTGAATTGTACCCTTTTCTTCAGAATATGTTTTCCTTTTTCTTAGGGATTTCAGGGGAATTTCGCAGTCAGTTCCTTGCAAATCTCGACTAATATCGGTGCAAAATTCTCATTTTTGTCGAAAAAATACATTTTTTAAATATTTCTAAGACAAAAACGGTAGATCCATTCCACTGTCTTACAGTCTTCGCAGGCGCGGCATTCCACAGATCTGCAAACTCCTTTCTTTAAAAGGTTAACCAAATCTCTCAAATACCCTATTTCTTTATTGTTATCAACTTCTTTGAGCAAATTCAAGGAACCAGTGAAGCCATCTCCGTTTAATTTTTTTCCTTTCTGTGAAAGAAAAAGAAACCAGTTGAAAATCTGTTTCTTCTTATCACCACATCAGATTCAGTCAACGCTTCTATACCAGCTTTTTAATGGAATACGTGCTACCATCTCAAATTTCTTCATCTGAGCACGTCACAGAAGATGAAAAGGAGCCTATAGTGTTCATTGATGGAGTGCCAAAGGAGAATGGATCTTATGGGCATGAATTTCTAGGTATTAGAGATTCAAAGGTTCAGCAGGTTGCTCATCTCCTATCGCCACTGACATGGTTTAGAGTTCTTTCGAATGAGACGCATTGGAGTTTTGTGTTTGGAGTCGTTGTAGTGTATGGAATCAGCCAGGGATTTGGAGGTGGAACATGGAAAGTTGCTATTGAATACTACTGGAAGGATGTGCAGAAGGTGCAGCCCTCAGCAGCACAGTTTTATCAGGGGATCATATCAATTCCATGGATTGTGAAGCCTCTTTGGGGTCTTCTAACAGATGTTCTACCAATGGCTGGGTACCGAAGAAAGCCATATTTCATTTTTGCAGGCAAGGGACATTTGTTTACTTCTGATCATTTTATTGTGCATATTTCTTATTTGTCACCTTATCTATCAACTTTAAATTGTTTAATACAGTAGTTGAAGTTGCTCAAGCATAACAGTGGTAATTGTTACTTACACCTGAAAATTGTTAAACTCCTTGAAAGAGGAGTTTAACAATTTATGTTACTAGTGAATGCCTTCATTAGTCTTTTGTGGAGGGTATAGTTTTCATGGATTAAGTCCAATTAATTTTATGTTATTTGTTAGAAATTAATGTTCATTGAATGTAATTACTTACGTAATTTAACTCTTTTTTGTTTTGCCTTTTTGAGAAAACGTAAAGAGAGTTTATAGAGTTAATTCGACAGATTGTTTGCTTACACTTATATATATATAATGGGGCATCTTCACTAACTTCCTAATGGAATAACGACCCCCCCCCCCTCCCCCTCCCCGCCCCGAAAAAAAAAAAACCAACTTTTGTAGTCTTGAATGGAGAATAGGATTCATGTATATTACACTTTTATATAGGCAAGCTAATTGTTGCCATAAAACGTAAAGCAATTTATAGTTGGAAACTACTGTGATGCATTATTGCATTTGGTCTAAAATTTAGCTGTCAGTATGCACTTGTATAGGCAATAAGCATGTTCTCTCTTATTGCAGCAAGAGGGCCACCTCCTTTTACTTCCTTCATAGGAAAAAGGAAAATAGAATCATATTAACTTACATTCCTCTTTGGAATGCTATACTTTTTATCATCCATATTGATATATGTCTTGAGAAGCAAAGATGAACACCAGGTGGTTGATTCGCGAAATGCTGGTTGACCATTACATGCACTCATTTTTTTGATAGAAAGGAAAATTTGACTAAGAAGTACAGTCAAACCTGAATAAGATATTATAATTAAGTAGGCAATCTTCAATTCATCTTTTGTGCAGGCCAACTGATGAATTTTATTTTGAAGTTTGAATTACTATCTTTTTTGTACAACATAATGAACCTGGAAGAATAGTTGTATCCTTTTCAATTGAACATATCTTATTAATTTCTCCTATAAATCTGGTGGATAAAATTAATGTTAAAGATTAGGAAGAATAAAAGAATTGGCCGAAATAAATATGAAAAGTTATGCAAAAAGATTTGTACAACATAGTTTTAATACCTTCATATTAACAAAATATAGAATGATTGATCGGGTGAGCTAGTTAGGAGGGATTGTTTGACTTTGGTGTTATCAAGACTATTTGGTTCAACCAACTGGTCATCAATCAGCCCAATTTAATTTTTTTTATGTTTTGTTTTGTTGATAGTAATCCTAGTCACTAATATGATTATTTATTATATGCCTAGTCATCAAGGGGTTCAACTCTTATAAATAGAACCCCCTCCAAATGTAAGCCGGTTTTTGAGAAGAAATAAATTTCAGAGATTTGTTTTTTATGTTCCTTGTGTTTTTCTATATCTTGGAATTTCTAGGTGGTGGCTGATTCACCCTTCCAGGCTCAACAATGATGTGATTTGGAAGCAAAAACAACAAATTAGATAAGAAGAAATTGCAGGAACACAAGTATGGGAGCTAATTTTTTATTACACCAACAATAACAAAAGATACAAATGATCTACAATTTGATAGGTAGATTGATCCTCGCACAAATCCTAGCTGCCACTAGGAACAACTTCAAATTGAATTACAACAAACACGATCTCATAATGAATGTAAAAAAAATCCAATTAATCATAATATAATTCTTCATACTTTACTCTCAAATCTGAATTCAAATCAGCCATCTTTTACTTATTAAAACATTTCCTAATTCAAATAAGTCATCTTTTCCTAAATTAAAACCTTTCTAAACAATCCCCCCTTGATTTCTTCTTCTTTCATAATAATAGCTCCCCTGAGCGCCACAAGGGGGGCTGAACTTCCCCTTCTTGCTGCCCTGGTTCTACCCAGCCACATGGCTAGTTCAACCTAGGTTGGGTCAGCCTGCTAGCTTGGTCTGAGCTAGGCGTATCAAACAACCAGGAAGACCCCTATTGAATATAACATATCTCCACGCCTTCTCCTCTATTGTCCAACCGCCTCAGCCAGAGGTTTTAGCCTCTCTTGAAGACTTGAACCATTCCACCATCAGTAAGAAACTCCTGTTAAAGCCCAACAGTCTGCCTCTTCTCTGTTCTACAGTACTGAATAGTGCAATTACAAGGTTGAGATCATTTCTAGACTTTAGCTAGGTATTTCTGCGTTCTAATTTCCAACCAAACTATTGCTAGAAGACCTTAGCCCTCCCCTCCTATTCTGCATCCTAGATGGCTTCCTTACAAGGATGAAATCATTTGCATCCTCTAGCACGATATTCTTGCTTGCTAAATTCCTGGTTTTAGTTTTTTCCCACTCTTTCTTGTGAAATTTCTGGTGTCATTTGGTATCAGAGCTCAGCAAGAAACTGCAATAATGCCACCAAGAAGGGGCAATCCAAGGCCAAATCAATACCTTCCGAAGAAGATTTACAATAAGAGATTCACCAACTTCAAGAAAGGCTTGCGGTGATGGAATTATGTCATACAACTGAACATCGGAATGAGGGATAACGTCAAGTAGAAGAGGAAAGTCCTTTTTACTAAGAAGCTTAAAGTGAAGAGGAAGAACTAGCTCTTTCCTATTATCGGCGAGAACCTAGAAGACCTTATCAAGATTTTGGAATTAAGATCGAGATTTCAGATTTTGAAGGAAGATTGGATCCAAATGAATCCTTTCATAGGCTACACATCGTAGAATGCATCCTTGAATACAAAGACGTTTCTCACGATCACATGGTTAAATTGGTAGGTATAAAACTAAAAGGCAATATCTCTTTGTGGTGGGAAAATTTAAAGCATTTAACGCAACGAGAAAGAAAAGAAATGCAATGAAAAATTCTTGCCTGCCCTTTACCACCAAGATATGATCCTCCGACTACACAATCTTTAACAACAAGAACTCTCTATGGAAGGATATGAGCTGAATTTTTAGAGCTGAAATGCAACTTGGTGGAGCTTGAAGAAAACACCATAGCTTGGCTTCATGGATGGTTAAAACATTTCATTGCCAATATGGTCCAACTACAATCATATTGGACAATATAAGATGTCATTAACCTTGCTCTTGAGGTAGAAAAGCAACAAAGAATAAGTAAAATCAATTTTAGCAAGCGATTAGGCTTGGAATAACTTTCGACACCCGCTCTCGTGGATGCTCAAAAACTAGAAAATACAGGAATACCTGCTGTTAGAATTTCAGCCCCTTTTCTAACTGAGGCTACCGCCTCTCTTCCCTCACATAAATGTTTTAACTGTCATAGTTTTGCACATATTGCAACCAACTGTCCTACGCTATGCATAATGATCATGATGGAAGAGGCACCAAGCAAAACCATCATTCCAACAGAATAAGAAGTTGACGAGGAAATAGAAAAATAACTCTTATATTTGGATGAAGGAGAATTGTTGGTGGTTTGACGTCTTTTAAATATCCAATATAAAAAGGAGATTGAATGGCTATGTCACAATATCTTTCGAACAAGATGCATCGTACATGACAAGATATGTAATTTGGTAGATATCAAAAGTTGTGAAAATGTTCAATTTTTCATTTGGGGCAAGCTACACGACAAGTTCTGTGTGATGTTGTTCTCATGGACACTTGTCACCTTCTTCTTGGATGCTCTTAGTAATATGAATGTCAAACTAAGTATGATGGGTTCTACAACACCTATAAAGAAGGACAATTAGTGGTACTTTTGCCTTCTAAAGAATAGAAACCATTAGAATCCAATCATGAAAATGTTGCCACAGTCTCTCTTCATACAAACTTACAAGGAAATCGATCAAAGGTTGGCTTCGGTGATTGTTGATCCGGAGCAGCACAAATCACTAACAGATGTTCAAGATCTTATCCAACAGTTGTGGCTTCAAATTATACTGATTATCTCAGCATATACATTGCCTCTTTCTAGAAAGAATTTTATAATGCTTCTTGCCATTTGTTGAGAATAGATACAAAGGACAGGGATCAAATAAGTATATCAAAAGAAGGGAGATGATCAAATTCTAATGTCATATGAAAGTGAAGAAGCAACTGGTATGATAAATAAAAAAAAATAAAAAATAAAAAAAAACTGGTATGATGTTTTTAACTTTTTTATGGGCAATTGGTAAGTTAAGATTAGAGAGTTCCTTAGCAAGTAGATGCTTAGGTGATCTAACAATGTAGATGAAGATGTTGATTTTGATGGAGGTTGACACTCTCAAGAGTAAACCTAAAAAGGTTAGATGTAGGAAAATGAGCCGCTAAAGGAATAGGAGGTGAAGATGATCTTGTGTCTTAGTATAATAATGAAATACTATAAATTGATAAGAAAATATGGGACATATAGAACTTTTGAATAAGATGGAGAGTTTGAGAGCCATAAATGGCTCTTTAAAAATTATAGAGTGGGAACCATCATCAATAATGTTATGTGATACAGAGTGTATAAAAAGAGATGAAAATAGGTGATGAGTACTAATCATATGAGAATAGACACTTGAATCTAAAACCCAACGTGTATCAATAGTACATTAATCGCATATCCAAATGAAGTGATAGCATAAGACGCAGAGGTTAATGCTTATGATCATACAAGTAGTTGATTATAGTGTCAAGGGATAGTGAACTGATCTGGATGAGGAGGCACAGGGAAGAGTTAAACTAAGTTGAAGTATGTTGAGTTGTGGAGGGAAAACTCAAGTATGGAGATGAAAAGTTTAGGCCTTGATAACTCATATAGTGAAGGCAGGCTGCATAAGTGGGCATAGGCGCATGCTAAGGCAAGGGGCATTGGTATACCAATGAGAAAGAATAACGACATGCATATGTCCAATGGAAGCGAGTGCAGGAAAGTGCTCATGAAGTAGATGCAATCAGGTGAGCTTAGGGCATGTGTCAACAAGCATGGATTCTATTGCTTAGGCAAGTGTCACTCTTTGGATGAGAGACAAGTGGGGTGGGGGAAACAATACTAGGAATTAGTCTAGCTTTGATACTATGTTGAAAAGATGAATTTGATTGTCATTAACTGACTATATTAGCCTATCCATAGGCGTATTGGTTGAACAAACAAGAACAACAACAACAAGCCTTTATCCCACTATGTGAGGCTAGCTACATGAATCTTTTTTCTCCATTGTGTTCTGTTAAGGGTCAAATTCTCATTGAAATCTAATTAAGAAATGTCATTTCTAATATTTTCTAACCAAGTCTTTTTAGGTTTATCTCTACCTTTCTTAATATAAGCTAAATCATTCATCTATTTGCCTAACCGGGTCATCAGAAGGCCACCGTTTTATGTGACCAAACCACCTAAGATGACTCTCTCTAATCTTATCTTCCATCGGAGCTACTCCAATCTTTTCACGTATATGCTCATTTTGTATCATGTCTTTAAGAGTAAATCCACTCATCCTACTTTCAGCGTATTGGTTGAATGGAATATAAATAAATAAAGACTAAGATCGATCATAATTAATGGTGGAATAAATTAATGCCATAAATTAGATATTCTTTTTTTATTATTCCCCCAAGGGGTTGCTTGTTTTGGTGAAAAAAGAATGCAAAGAAGGGGCTTGAAATTTTTGGTGTTTGGTTTGATGAAGAAGGAATGCAAAGTTTTTGATGAATACCTTTTTCACTATGTTGTTCATTTTTTATGCAATATTAAATTAGACGTTTTTTTGCCAATTTCACAAATATATCGCAAGTTGACTCTGCTATTGTTTCCAGCTACCTCAACCTCTCTCATCTCCACCACTACCTACCGCCATCTGCCTTGGCTCGCTGCTGCTATCCACCACAACCTTTGAAAGTTGTTACCACTTGATGTTGTTGTTACTCATCATCCGTATTGCACGTCGGCTGTAACTCAATGTCGCCTCCCACCACCTATTGTCGTTATTTCCGGCCACCAAACACTGCCATCATTAGGCTTTACACTGTTATCATTTTACTTCAAACCATACAAAAAGAAATTATAATGACTTACATTTATTTTACACTCATCCAAATAACTCCAGCATTTTAAATGCATTATAATCATTTTACATTGTATTACATTTTACTTTGCATTTCTTTTTTTAGCGATCCAACTACCTCTAAATAAGATCTTGGCAAGCCTATGAATCAGCTTGTATAGATTCCATATTGCTTTACTCCCATTTTCTTTTGAATTCCATTGTTTATTTTTGTACTATTGATTGAAGATTATTTCATTGCTTTGTTTTCTCATTTCTTATTTAATGCCATTTTGCTGTTCTTGTGTCCTTGAATTCTGTTTTTGAATTAGTGCTTCCTATCTCAACTCAACTAGCATATTATTGATTGAATGTTTGTATTATTCATGTAGGCCTTTTGGGAGTATTTTCAATGCTCACATTATCACTCCACAGCAAACTCCATGTTGTGTTTGCCTTGCTTGCAATGACTGCAGGAAGTGCAAGTGTAGCCATAGCAGATGTGACTATAGATGCCTGTGTTGCACAGAACAGTATTGCTAAACCATCCCTTGCTGCCGACATGCAAAGCTTATGTGGGTTAAGTGCCTCCATAGGAGCACTCATAGGCTTCTCATTAAGTGGGATACTTGTTCATGTCATGGGATCACAGGTTATCTTCTCAATGCATCACTATGGAAGCTACCTTCCCATTCAATTGTAGCGTGCATGTGATTAACATTCATAATTTTTGAACAAAATAAATATTAATTTTTTTTGTCTTCTTATGCATAAAGGCAGTAATTGGGTTGTTAAGTATCCCCTGTTTGCTGACCGTTTCAGTTGGAATATTGATTAAGGAGCCACATACCAATAGTTTTGCTTACAATGAGGTGAGACTTTCCCGTGTGTTCTTGTTTTGTTTTTTTTTTTTTTCCTCTTCTTAATGTTATTGTTTCTTCCTTGGCACAATCATTGATGTTTGAACAATCTGATCTCAGGTTCACAAGAAGTTTCTGCAAGTTGGTCAATCTATGTGGTCAACTTTGAAATGCCCTCAAGTTTGGAGGCCATGCGTATACATGTATATTACACTTGCCTTGAGCCTTAATATTCAAGAAGGGATGTTTTATTGGTATACAAATCCTAAAGCAGGTCCTGCTTTTTCTCAGGTAACTACCAAAACTTGGGTTTAAAGCATGCAAAACATAGATATCCACTAAATTAAACCCATGATGGACCGGCCAATTTGATTGGGAGGAAACTATGAAGTTTCTTAATCAAGAGGGAGCTATTTATGAAGGTTCTTAATCAAAGGGGATTATTTAGGAATGTTTTAATTACAATTGAGATGAAATTTTTTTGGGCAAGAGATCTATTATGAATTCAAAATCTAAGTGGGAATTATTTAGGGAAAAACAAGAATTGAGGGATTGTTTTGGAAAGTTTTAATTACAATTGGGAGGAAATTAATTTGGAAATAAATCTAATTTGAATTATAAATATGATAGGAAATTATTTAGGGAAAGGGGGCTGATTTGGGAGGGAATTATGAGAGCCTATTTAAGACTAATAATAGGATAATTTCAGGAGGATATTATGGGAGTTTGCTGAATTTAGTTTATTCTTAGGTTATTTAGGCTCTGGCCAGCTGCTAGGGATTTGGGAGATCCGGATCTTCCTCTCCAATTGAAGATCCAGTTGTATCTTGCATTCTCTTTATAATTTTGTTGACCTCTAATTAACCACAGCCGTTACCGGGCCATGTTGAAAAACTTAATCAGCTAAAGGGCAAGTTACTTGTGATGCTAGAGCATGACAAGAAGTTTGTCAGCATGATTATACTTACATAATAGAGCCTGACCTAGTGCAGTATCCAATAAGTATTGAGTTTTATATTTCAATAATTTCGACAGGAATAATAAACCCAAATAACAATTTACATAGTTCAAAGCAACTTGCAGAAAAACTAAAGACACGGATGTCTCCCTCTTCCCTAATTTGTAAATCACAATTTTGGACCTCTCACAAGAAAAAGCACAAGGATGAATCATTCAGTCTCCCTAGCTGTTAAAGTATGAACATGAAGTGACCAGTTTGTTATCATGTTGAAGATAACCCATTATTACTCTAGGACCAATTAAATGGAATGTTGATTTGTAAAAATTTTTGTATTTCACTTGCTGATTTTTGTGAAAAATGCATTCACTTCCTATCAACACAATACTGAATTCTGCAGGAAACAGTTGGATTTATCTTCTCTATTGGATCAATTGGTTCTCTTCTTGGTGTACTGCTTTACCAAAATCTTCTCAAGGACTTTCAATTTCGCAGCATGCTTTTTTGGGTCCAGCTGCTTACTAGCTTTGTTGGAATGCTGGATTTGGTGCTGGTACTCCGTCTGAACTTGAAGCTTGGGATTCCTGACTATTTCTTTGTTGTCGTAGATGAGTGTGTTTCTCAACTGATTGGTCGTATCAAATGGATGCCTCTTCTTGTGCTGAGCTCCAAGCTTTGCCCCTCAGGTATCGAAGGAACTTTTTTTGCATTGCTCATGTCTATTGATAATGTGGGCTTGCTCTCATCATCATGGGGTGGTGGGCTATTACTTCGTCTCTTAAATGTCACACGCACTAAATTCGGTAATCTTTGGACCGCAATTTTGATCCGCAACATAATGAGATTGTTGCCACTGTCTTTGTTATTTTTGGTCCCCAAAAGTAATCAGAATTCAAATATTCTTCCTCCTGAAATGCTAATGGAAAATGAAAGCTCAACAATACTAAAGAAGCAGATGTTGAATTGGCATCTCTGGTCAACAGCTCCTAGCGGTGTTTATCTTTTTTTGGAACAAATGAAGTCTTTCGTCGAGTATAACTGGTATGAGCTTCTTATGTAATTAGTTGCAGCCTGAGTTATAAAATGTCCTTGATGCACTTCTAATGTTTCTGGGGCTCTAGATCCAGCTACAAGAACAATCACTGTTCTTTTTCAATTTTACACACACTTTAGTATTATCGTTGTGGATCATTTACCACTTAAAAGATTGTCCATGCATCTTGGTAGGATGCCAAGTTCATGTGAAGTACCAATATTTACATGTAGCGGAAATTCTTTATTTTTTATTCATGGAGAAAGGCCACATTGTTGATGCATGAACACAATGTATAATTCAAATATCACATTTTAATCCTTTCAAGTTTGACCTTTTTTTTTGCTTTATATAAACGACTGTAGTATGCAAGTCTTAAATTTTGAAGAAATGAAATATCAATTTTTTTTTTCAACTTTTGATTTAGTCTAGTATTGGTTTTGCAATATTCTGAATTTGTAGGTAGATCTACAAGTTGATTAAGATCCTTGGTCTCCTATATTGGTCAAAAAAAATTTCTACATGAAGGCTAAATTTATAAATATGAAGGAGAAACGAGGGTGATGGTTGTGTACAATTGCGTTAGAACCATTGTCTTTTTATCCCAATATTTGTCATTAGTTACTTTTGATGGCGTGCTTATGAGGAAGGAGTTGTGATCTTTATTAAAAGTACTAGTTTAGCAGGTTTGTTAATAGTGGACTTTAAGAATTTGTTAGGTTGTCTTTGTTATGATCAAGAGGTCAATGAATTGATTGAATTTATTATGATCAAGAGTTCAATGAATTGATTGACTTTATTATGATGAAGAGGTCAATGAATTGATTGACTTAGGCTTCTGATAGGAAATACTTGAGTTCGCAAGCAAACCTAATCGAAATCGGAGTGGAAAACAGCAGGAAAACTGCTGTTTTCAGCAGGGGACAGCAATCACACAGGGAAAACAGCGAGAAATCTGAGAGAAAACTCAAGTAGAGACTGGTATTTCACTAGACGATGAAGTAAAATAGCAAAGATACAATTGTTCTTCAATCCGAGAGGAAGAACAACTCTCCAAATCTCCGGCAACGCCAAGAGGCCAAAGCAAAAGAGCCCTAGATCTCAAATTACAATTCAAATTTATAAAACCTAATTCTAGTATTAGCCCCTAATTAAAGCAAAAGGATTCATACAAAATCCCTAAACAACCCTCCTATTCAAAATTTCCCTCCAACAAGTGGTTATGCAAGCTGGAGCCCACCATGGCTTTCGTCCCCTCCTTGTTTGGTCATTGGTTCCGTCTGGCATAGACCCGGACCGGTCCAGCCGGCCCCTCCTGGGCCGACCTAACAGTACTCCCCTCCCAAAAACTCACCTTGTCCTCAAGGTGAAAGTACGGGAACTTCTGCTTCACAATCTCATAGGGCTCCCAAGTGGCCACGTAGTCGGGGAGATCCTTTTATTTGATCAACACCTATTTGTTTCCCTTTTTATCCAACTTTACCCCTTCAGCTCCACTAGTTCCATGACCACCTCCAAATCCTCTGTCAATGATGCTAGTAATTCAGCATTGGCTGCATGTTCTCCTAATGCTCTCCTCAGCTGTGACACATGAAACATCGGGTGTATGGTAGCGGAGGAGGGTAACTTCAGATGATACGCTACTGCTCCAATCTTACCCAAGATCTCATAGGGACCGGACCAAAGTACCTTGGGGCCAATTTCTCGTTCCTCCTGTTAGCCACTGATTTATGCCTATAGGGCCTTAGCTTCAAGTACACCTTCTCCCCCACTTCATATTGTATGTCTCTCCTGTGTGTATCTGCTCCCTTTTTCATGATTTGTTGTGCTCTTCCCAGATGTTTCTTGAACTCCTACAACACCTGGTCTCCTTCCTCTAGGTATTGTTCAACTAAAGAGATAGGTGTACTTCCTCTCCTATAGTGCACTAAGTGTGGGGGGTCCCTCCCATACAACACTTTGAATGGGGTCATCTGAGAAGCAGAATGGTAGGAGGTATTGTACCAGTACTCAGTCCATGGTAGCCACTTTGCCCACATTCGCGGGGTTTCAGAAGCAAAACACCGCAAATAGGTCTCCAGACTCTGATTCACCACCTCTGTTTGCCCATCTGTCTGTGGGTGGTAGGCGGTGCTCCTCTTAAGGACAGTGCCCTGCATCCTGAATATCTCTCTCCAGAATTGGCTAAGGAATACTTTGTCTCGATTAGATACAATCGAATCAGGAATTCCATGCAGTCTCACAACCTTCCTGATAAATGTTGCTACTACTGACACTACGGTGTAAGGATGTCGTAAGAGGATGAAGTGTGCATATTTGTTAAGTTGTCGATGAAATCCATGGACACTTCCTCCCAAACTCTGTTTGAAAGTGTCAATGGTTGTAGTAATCCTTCTGGAGCCATGGACATGTATTTATTTCTTTGGCACACCTCGCCACCATCTCCTCAACATCTTATGCATCCCCTTCCAATAGAGTTCCGTTGCCAGCCTCCTGTGTATCTTCTGAACTCCTGAATGGCCTCCAACTACGCTGCCATGGAACTTCTGCAACAAGTGGGGAATATGTATGGAGGTCCGTAGCATCACAAACCTCCCTTGATACAATAGTCTCTCCCCCTCAATGCAGTAACCAGGATGGCTACTCTTGTCTTTCCTCAAGTCCTCCCTGATCTTTCTCAGTTCTTCATTCAGCATGCTTTCTTCCTTAATGGCCCCCCAGTCGACCATCAATGGTACAAACACTGCCAACTCTTGGAGCTCCCCCACACACCTGGACAAAGCGTCAGCTGCTTTATTTTCCATGCCTGGCCTGTACTGGATCTTGAAATCATAGCCCAATAGTTTGGATAGCAATCGCTGATGCTCCTCAGTTACCATTCTTTGCTCCAAGAGATACTTTAAGCTCCTATGATCAATTCGAACAACGAAGTGTCGACCAAAAAGATTGGGGCGCCACTTCTGAATCGCCAAAACAATGATCATCAGCTCCCTCTCGAACACTGACTTCATTCTTGCCCTGGTTGATAGCACTTGACTGAAGTATGCTATAGGCCTGTGGTTCTGCATCAACACTTCCCCCAACCCATATCTTGAGGCATCGGTCTATACTATAAAGACCTGGGTAAACTCTGGAAAAGCTAAAACATGAACAGTCATCATGGCTTCCTTTAACCTCTCAAAGGCCTTGGTCGCTGCCTCTCCCCATGAGAAATTGTCTTTCTTCAGCTACTCAGTCAAAGGCCATGCAATGGTACCGTACCCCTTTACAAATTTCCTGTAATACCCAATCAAGCCTAGGGAACCCCTCAACTCCCTTATGTTCCTAGGCAGTGGCCATTTCTGCATTGCCTCAATTTTAGTTTGATCACCACCACTCTTTATTGGGATACCACATGCCCCAAGTACTCCACACTTGCCTGAGCAAAGCTGTACTTCTTCAGGTTGGCCTTCAACTAATGCTCTTGAAGCACTTCTAAGACCACTCTCAAATGTTCCAAGTGCTCCTCCACGGTCTTGCTGTACACCAGGATATCGTTAAAAAAGACCAGGACAAACTTCCTGAGGTGCTGCTTGAATATCCTGTTCATTAAAGATTGAAAAGTTGCAGGAGCGTTAGTTAATCCAAAGGGCATTACCAGAAATTCATAATGCCCCTCATGTGTCCTGAATGCTATGTTTGGAACATCTGCCTCCCTCATTCTGATATGGTGGTATCCGAATTTTAAGTCCAACTTGGAAAACATAAGTGCCCCATATAGCTCGTCCAAGAGCTCATCAATCATCGGAATTGGGAACTTGTCTGGTACATTGCTCATATTCAGAGCCCTGTATTCCACACAGAATTTTCAACTCCCATCATTCTTCTTGACCAGGAGAATTGGACTAGAAAAAGGGTTAGCGCTGGGTCTGATGATCCCCACCTCCAGCTTTTCTTGGATCAACTTCTCAATCTTATCTTTCTGAATCTGTGGGTAATGGTAAGGGCGGACGCTGATCGGTGTCTCCCCTTCTTTCAAAGTAATGGCATGCTCCAACTCCCTCTGAGGAGGTATACTCTGGGGAGGTTGAAAAACCTCGCTGAACTGGTCTATGAGCGGCTGCACTAAAGATGGAACATTATCTTCTTCCTCTAGTCTGACCCCTTCTAGGCGGTGCAACTCCACTAAGTAGTCTCCTCCCTCCTCCTGAATGGTTATGATTAGGGATTTGAGAGAAACCCCAGCCTTGGTCAGCCCAGCATCACCCTAAATCATTCTCTTTCTTCCCCCCATCATCAGCTCCATCCTCATTGTTCCCCAATTGATCTTGGTCTCCCCCAATATCTGCAATCACTTCATCCCCAGGATGACGTCAGTTCTCCCCAATTCCAAGAGAAGGAAGTCCTCCCTCACTTGGATCCCCTGAATCTTCAGCACCACCCCTCTACAAACTCCTCTACCCATTTCCACCTTCCTTGTGCCCATCATCACCCCATAGCCTCCGGTATCCACTAACTTCATCCCCAACAGCTCAACGATCTAGTTGGAAATGAAATTGTGGGTTGCCCCACTGTCAATTAACTCCACCACCTCACAATCAGCTATCTCTCCTTTCACTTTTATAGTGTGACTCGGAGTGAATCTCACCACAGAGTTCAGAGAGACTTCTGCCACTTCCAGGTGCAACTTCTCCTCCTCCTCTCCAGATTTGCTCCCACCTCCCTCCTCGTCTTCCTCGTCTTCATAGATAAGGAGAACCTGAAGAGTTCGATCCTTGCACCTATGCCCCGGCATGTACTTCTCATCACATCTGAAGCACAACCTCTTTGCCCTCTTATCCTGCATCTCCTTCTTTGTCAGCTTTTTTGAACTATCCCCCATTTCCCCCTCCAGTTTTCTTCTTTGGTGCTTCCTTCAGACCCCCTGGCGCTGCCCCTTTTTGATGGTAAGAATGTGGTAGTCATCTTGTATGACCCCCTGAATAGTTCCCTCGAGTTCCTCTTTCTGATTTCTTTTGCTCTTCCACCAACTGTGCCAGCTCCATAGCCTTTCCTAGGTTCCTCGGCTCCAGCACCCTAACTGTTGTTCGTATCTCAGGTTTAAGCCCCTTCATGAAGTTCTCTTCCAGGGCTGACTCTGAAATGTGATCCAATCTGCTAGTCAAGTACTCAAACTTGTCTCGGTAGTCTGCCATAGTCCCCTCCTAAGTCAAAGCAAAGAATTGTTCATAGAAGTCTCCTCCCCCATCTTCTCGAAAACGCTCCAATAAGCAATCTTTGAACTCCCTCCAGCTCCGGATGGGCTCCCTTCTGTCACGCCATTGATACCATGCCAAGGCTTTTCATTCCAAACACAAACCCGCCGCTGTCAGCTTCTCATCCTATGTCAACCCGTTGACAGCAAAGTATCACTCCACCTTGTAGATCCAGCCATGGCCATCTTCACCCTCAAAGACGGGCATCTTCAGCTTCCTCACCTGTGGGTCTCCCCCGTTTCCTTTGAATCCTACATAACCTCCCATTCCTCGAAGAAGAGGTGCTCCCAAACTGTCACGATCTTCCCTTCGGCGATTATACCCGAACCCTTCATCGTATTCCCCTCTTCTCCCTTCAAAATCAGCACCCCGGCGATGAAATTCTTCCATTCTCCCGACGACATCAGCACCCCTCCGGTCATTTCCCAAACTCATCTCCTCTCTAGAAAGTAGCTCTAAAGGTGGCATGTCGTCCTTCCCCTTAATGACCTCCACTTTTGGATTTCTCCTCCCCCTAAACGGGTTCGGATTCCCTCCTACACCATGGCCTCCGGTGGTCTCTCATGCTTCTGATGTCGTAGGATTGCTCTTCAACTCCTGCAGTTTCTTCAACATCTCTTCCATCACTGTGAATTTCCCTTCGATCCTTTCATTGTTGGAGGTGATTTGGTTTTGAAAATAAAAAAATTTTCCCTCCAAATCTGACTTTAGTTGACCAATCTCACCTTCCAAGACCTCTACCTTCTTCCCAGCCATCTATCTTCCTAACAGTCACGAAGATCTTCTTCCGGAAAACAAAAATCTGCTGAAATGTCAGGATTTCAGCTGCTAACGGTCCCAAAACGACGCTATGATACCAATTTTGATAGGAAATACTTGAGTTCGCAAGTAACCTTAAGGAATACTTGCGTTCGCAAGCAAACCTAATCGAAATCGGAGTGGAAAACAGCAGTAAAACTGCTGTTTTCAGCAGGGGACAGCAGCCACACAGGGAAAACAGCGAGAAATCTGAGAGAAAACTCAAGTAGAGAGTGATATTCAACTAGACGATGAAGTAAAATAGCAAAGATACAATTGTTCTTCAATCCGACTATCCGAGAGGAAGAACAACTCTCCAAATCTCCAGCAACGCCAAGAGCCCAAAGCAAAAGAACCCTAGATCTCAAATTACAATTCAAATTCAAGATAAAACCTAATTCTAGTATTAGCCCCTAATTAAAACAAAAGGACTCATACAAAATCCCTAAACAACCCTCCTATTCAAAATTTTCCTCCAACAAGTGGTTTAATGCAAGCTGGGGCCCACCATGGCTTATGCCCCCTCCTTGTTTGGTCGCTGGTTTCGTCTGGCATAGACCCGGACTGGTCCAGGTTGGACCGGTCCAGCCGGCCCCTCCTGGGCCGGCCTAACAGCTTTGTTTGGGGCGGCTTTCTTAATGCCTTCTAAAGCAACTTCCTAATACAAAAATTTTTAGTTCAAGAAATTTTTGTACTAG
The DNA here is from genome assembly GCF_001605985.2 of Dendrobium catenatum. Classification (NCBI taxonomy): domain Eukaryota; kingdom Viridiplantae; phylum Streptophyta; class Magnoliopsida; order Asparagales; family Orchidaceae; genus Dendrobium; species Dendrobium catenatum. The sequence continues at coordinate 1,597,093 of NW_021573316.1, forward strand.
AAAGCTGTTTTGGAAAGCAGTAAAAAAGTCATTCCAAATGAAACCTTAATATGAAGACAAGGTTGACTTCCATTTGTGGGATTTGCACTAGTAGAGAGAGAGACTTTAGACTTGATAAATTTTTTAGGAATATAAAAGTAGCCTAAAGTATAATAATTTCAAGGAGAGTAAACTCTTTCTACTGATCCATCATTAGTGGGTTGGACTTGCGAGTTGTAAACTTCTTTCCCTCTTTTATAAAGATTTATTTTTGTTCCCTCTTAGATTAGCAAGCATTATATCTATCTTTATATAGAGATTTCCTAGGTTATAGGATTATCATCAACAAGTAACATTAGAGGTTGTATCTGCTTAGCCTTCTCTCTTTTGGCTTCTCTTTAAAGGCAAATTTTTCAATAGCTTTGATCTAAATTACAAGACTTGAGCTTGATGTGTTAATAATACATGACATGATGAAAAAAGTTTAAAAAACTGCTTCTATTATGAATTAACGCTGCTGCAGTAGAAATTTCATGAGCAGACTGCACAGATTTCATCTACAATTCCTTGCAACCTTGATCATATATATTTTGCCTAATCCAGAAACTATGAAGCTTAATGTGGAAACCAAGAAACCAACCAAAGGTACTTGCATATATAAAATGTGCACAATCTGTTGTATAATCTCCTCTAATTTACCCTCCTGTTTTTGCTATAGCCAGCCACAAGTTTCTTCTGCAAACCCCAATCTTGATCCTAGAGTATCATAGATCACTCTCAGATTCTTCTGCTGATAATTCCCAATAATACCAACTTCATCTTCATATGTTAGGCTTGCTAGAGCCAAACAAACCTGGGAAGCATCTTCCTTAACGTAGTAGAACATTCCATTGACATCCACATCCACTTCCACTCCACCTTCAAACACAAACTTCATTGTAGGAATGCTCACTTCCCTTAAACCAGCCAAGTTAAAGCAAGTATCTAATATTGAATAGCCGGGAGCCACTAGGTACTCTGAAAACTGCCTCATGAACTCATCCCTCAAAGCTATGTAAATCGAAGGAACAAGCCTAGTAATCGCCGTTCCCGAATCGATAAGAACTTTGCCGTTATAAAATCCTGAAGCTTGTAGAGCCACTGCACCAATGCTTATTCCTGTAAGGTTAAGAAAGTAAAAGGGTGATTCTGGAGGATCCAGAATCATTCTTGTGTAACTCACAGGAGTGTTATTCTTAAAAATGGAGGGGTCACCTCCAAGAACCAGGGATCCTGATGAATCATACTCTCTTGGAGGCAGACAGTAGGAAAAAATTCCTCCAAATTGAAATATAGTTTGTGATATCAATGATAATTGTGTCCTTCCCAGGCCCATCAAACCTGAAGTCCCTCCGAACAGTCCATAATTACTTTGACCGCAACCAAATACAAATCCATCAATGATAGTTCCTGCAAGATCAATTTGCTCCCAGCCAAGCACTCCACTTGTGTGAGATCCATCTCCATAGCTGAAAGAGTAGTTGCAGCTAGGTTGATCTGAGCCACAGAAAGAAGATATTCCAGTTGCTATTTGAACTGAACTGCAGGTAGGTGAGTTGCATGGTATTTGCTGATAGGATTGAGAGGTGGAGGGATTGAATATTGGATCTTGTTGGTTGTAGCATGAGCTGCAGGGTTGGCATTGAACCCATGTTAGGTCGCTTCCAGTGTCAACGATCACAGTCATTTCGTTGTTCCCGAGCTTGATTGAGACTATGTAATTCAGTGTCTGGAGCTTAGCTCCAGATGTTATTGGGATTTGAGATTCTGATAGAACTGTCTTTGGGCTTCTTGAATCAAAGTTTTTTATTCTGTGATACAAGGATGAGATTCTAGAATTGTCAGATTCGATGATCTTCATTAGTTTGTCTTCTCTTGTTGAGAATGAAGTGGTACAGGAGCTATGATGCTTTACTTCCAGTATTGTTGCACCCTTCTCTCTTCCTGTGGCTCATGTGTTAGTATGGAAAATAAGTTATGGGTTGTTTTGTCAATTTTTATAATAACCATTGACATACTATTTTCTATTTTTATTATGCTTCCTACTATCTGCACTGATGATAAAAACACCTTTGATTTCGCATTTAAATCAGTTTTATGTGAAAGTTGTCTAGCTTTTTGTTAGTCTCCTGTCACTTTCTTCTGCAGTAAAATCAAAGTATATTAAGGATTCGTTTGGGACGGCTTTTTTACTGCTTCTTAAATCAATTTTTTAGTACAAAAATTTTAATTTTTGTACTTAAAAGTTTATTTAAGAAGCATTAAAAAAACCGTCCCAAATGAAATCTAAGTGTTTTGGAATTTGCTTCTGTTTGTCTATGTGAGCAGAGAAAGTAGCAAAAATTACAGAAACATAGGAATTAAAATGAATAAAACTGGAGAAGCAAGTGTTTGTGGTACATTATTTGTAATTCTAACCACTACATATGAAAACTGAATGAATTCCTTGAACAACAAATCTAGAAATACTTATCAGTAAATACATTTACTTGATCTCTTAGGCAAACAGTACTGGGAGGCTCTCTCCTCTCCCAATCCCACTTTCTGCAAATACAGAACTATCTTCTCCTCCTTACCAGCAACGCCAACCACCATGAACAGAAGCAAAAGGGAGCAGCAACAGAGCGACAGCAAGTGTTCTGCCATTGAAAAGAGAGGGATCTAAGGTGGAAGGAGGGAAGAGTCGGCTGGTGGAGAGGAAGGGGAAGAGAAACGGGGGAGGAGAGAGAAATGATGGAGATAGAGAAAGCAGAGATTCTTAAAATCGATGGATTTTGTGATGAGAACAACTGAGAAGAGGCTGGCTTACTCTGGACCCACTCAGTGCATGAGAAATTATTGGACCTTCACGTGCATGTCCTCTGTGATGCAGAGTCAGTGAAAAAACTGATTAAATTTTTTATCCAATAGATCTGAAAGCTACTAAAATTTTTATGGTTTGAGATAGTTTTTTTTTTTATTTTCTTAAATCAGTTTTTTAATATAAAATTTTTAATTTTTTACTTAAAATGCTGCTTTAAGTAATAAGAAAGACGTAAATATAACTAATTCATCTCTTCTTTTTCTTCTTCATTTTTAGTTGGGAAGAATTTGCATAAACATTATAGAATTTTTTTCGTATTTATTTTAATTTAAATTTTTTATTTAGAAAATATTTAAAACTTTAAATTATATAAAATATATCATTGATATTAGTTTTTTTTTTAATGTGAAAATATAACTTTTCATGTGTTTGTTTTGATGTGCTTGAGATAATAAAATTTTACATAGATAAAAATAAAAATTTATATAATAAATATTTAAATAAATAAAATTTATATGTTATGTCAGTAAATTTACCTTTTTTATCAGCTAATCTATAAAAGTATTTAGTCTTTAGTTGTGGATTAAATCATACAAAGATCAATGAAAAATTATATCTCCTTCAAATTTATTTATATTTAAATAATTAAGTAAAAATGCAGTCACATTTTTTTATTAAAAACTTTAATATAATTGATTGATAATCCTACTTATTTACTTAATTAAATATGAGAAAAAATAAGTTAAATTAGATTTAAATTAAATATAAACAGTTCTAATCCATTGAAATTAATGAGTGAATGAGACTCATCTCGGTGAAATTTCAAATGATTTTTATAATAGTAGATATGATGTCATATTAAATGTTTTTTTGTAGAAGTAGATGTGACACCTTTAAGCTAATTACTTTGTATCCAACTTGTCTTATTCCTCTGATAAATCTTCTTTTGTATATTACAACTAAACTATTTCTCTCAAAGCCCTTTCATTTCAACATTAAGTATTTTGCATATATTTTATTTCTAACAAAAAAAAAATGTATTTCATTTTTTTAGGATTTGGAAGTAGGGGGTGTTAGTTCGGGTTGGAGGGTCAGGTTCAGGTTTGACCCGATATGAATGGATTTGACTCAAATCCGACTCATTTACCATATGGGTAAAAATTTTAACTAGATCCGCTTGACCCAATCCTAACCAGATTGACCCATTTAAAAATGATCACTTTAGCCCAAACTCGAAAGACAATACAATCAATTTCAAATCAATTTTAAGTTCTTAGGTCAACCCAAACTCTGCTCGATAATTATTTAGATCAAGACTTAGAACCCGAACTCGACCCAAATAATAATCGAATAAATTAAAACTCGAATTTTGAATGAAATTCTGCAATATTGGGTCATCTCACAGTCTCTCCCATCTCCACGACTCTTTGACTTGAAAACTGCGTGAGCAAATGAATCTCCAATTACTGAAATTATTACCAACCGAATTTAATTTCTTCATATAATTATTTCTTACGTATATGTATTATTTATGTCGTTGTTTCTCTTATGGCAATCAAAGTGGATAAAATGTGAATAAATAAAAATGATATATAAAGAAGTAGTGGGAAAAATATAGAACATGTATATGTGAATTCTTAATCAAATACTAATATGTTTTTTTTTTTCTTTTTTTTTTAAGATTCTCTAGTTCTCATATACAAATTTTTTCTTTTATATTACATAATATCTATTATCAAATCTGAATATTCATTTAAAAAAATCATATTTTATTAACTTAAAATTAATTACAGTCTATGATTAATTGCTCCAAATGATAATTAATGCATATTGCTTGAGAGGATGTGAGTGGCTTCAAGCTTGGAGTATGTGTTGCATCAATGTTGGCTCAAAAGGAGATAAAAATAAGTATATATGCATTGATATGCTTTATGTGGATGTGAACATCATATGCAGAATACATTGTGATAGTAGAGGCAAGGGAGGTTGAATAGGATGACATGTGTAATATACTAATATCCAAAGCTTCTAAATTGATAAGATCTTTCTTTGTAATTTATATTTACAAAATTTTTCTTTTATATTTACTGATACGTCATCACAGATTTATCTTGATTGGGCACGAATCTCAAGGCAAAAAGCTAGTTGGAAACTTCAAAGATTAAATCCGGAAGCACCCGAACTCCGATTTCAGCGAGCTTACAG
>NW_021573316.1:1602582-1621930 GCF_001605985.2 Dendrobium catenatum
GTGACTCTTTGTATTCCCAACATGTAATGTACTTCATATAATGTACATCAAACACAAGGCCTTCCTCAAAGGAAGGGCTTCATTTGTAATCAACTGCAATACTAGTGGATTCATTCAAACTGGGCTAGGCCTCATGGTTTTTTCCCCCTTTTTCAGGGGTTTTCCACGTAAAAATCTTGGTGTCTCATAAATGCTAGACCCTCTCTCTTATCTGATTGCGTGCCGGATTTTCATACAGAGCTAAGACGATAAACTTTATATTTCTCTACCGCCGCGAATACTCCTGAACGCAACATTTACATAATATCTATTATCAAATCTTAATATTCATTTAAAAAAATCATATTTTATTAACTTAAAATTAATTACAGTCTATTATTAATTGCTCCAAATGATAATTAATGCATATTGCTTGAGAGGATGTTAGTGGCTTCAAGCTTGCAGTATGTGTTGCATCAATGTTGGCTCAAAAGGAGATAAAAAATAGTATAGATCCATTGATATGCTTCATGTGGATGTGAACATCATATGCAGAATACATTGTGATAGTAGAGGAAAGGGAGGTTGAATAGGATGACATGTGTAATATCCAAAGCTTCTAAATGGATAAGTTCTTTCTTTGTAATTTAAAATGTTTTAACTTTTAAAATTTTGAAAGTTTAGAATGCATTAGAAAACAACTCATAAAGCACTCAGCTTGCTCCTTATCCTTTCTCTAAACAAAAAATGAAAACAAAAGCAGCAGTGAACTAGCACAGCTTAGTAGGTTATAATAACCTGAAACAAAAATTAATAGCTTAAACCCAAAAAAATTGAAAATGTTAAAATAATCAACTTAATTTACGAAAAAACTGAAACTAAAATAGATATTGATACTACTTAATACACTTAAATAACTATTGAAATTGTACTAAAATTAGCTAAAATATAAAATAATATATAACAAATATCATAATAGCCCTCAGGTGTGAGCGAGCATTCCTGTATTTACGGTTTTACCTTTACTTTAGTCTATATAAACTGTGTAATAGCTCTCTGTAACATTTTGATTATATTCAATAACACTTTACGTTTTCCTCTTTCTTCCTACATTTTTTCTCTATTCGCTCCTTTGTTCTTGTTTCTTACATGGTATCATGAGCCAGAACTAGGCCATGGGGGATCAAGACTCTGCAAATTTCCACCCTCCCTCATCCTCGGCTATCTCCGACAACCACACCACCAAGCTTCACATTCCGGCGCCGCTCAAGTTTCTCATCTCCAACATTAAGAACCTCGTCCCTTACGCTCTCACAGCCGACAACTACGCCATTTGGCGTATCCAAATCCTTCAACAATTCTCCGACAATGGGTACGCCGGCCACCTCAACGGCACGACTTCTTGTCCCATTGACGCAACCACCCCTGAATCGCAGCGATGCCATCTCGTCGACAACAATCTTCTTTCTGCCCTCTTTTCCACGATCTCACCCGCCATTCTACCATATGTCATTTCTTCCACCACCTCCCATGAGGTTTGGCTTATCCTCGAACGCCGCCTACAACCTACTTGTCGTTCGCGGGTCATCCAGCTCAAGAACGAGCTCCATTATGTTCAAATGCGAGATCTCACTATGCAACAATACCTCACTCATATCAAATCCATTATTGATAACATCGCCGCCTCTGGATCCCATGTTAATGCGGAAGACATCATTCTCCTCATCCTTAATGGCCTCCCATCAACCTACAATTCCTTCAAGGCGGCTATCCGCATGTCACCACTTCCCATGGATATTGACAATCTCTATTCACTTCTCTGTAGCGAAGAGATTAACGTGAATCAAGAAATAGCTCGTGACAACTCCACAACTTTAGGTGCTACCGCTCTATACACCTCTTCTACAAATCAATCTCGTGGACGTTCTCAGCGTCGCTTCAGCAAGAACAAGATCCCTCCAACCGGCTCAACTCTGCATGTTTTCACAAGTCAACTCGCCTACTTCTTCCTCTTCCAATTCCATAAGACCGCTCTATCAAATTTGCAATAAAATCGAGCATATCGCCCTGAACTGCTGGCATCAGAACAATCCTAAATTTACCCCCATGAACCCAAGATCCATGACAGCTCTTCTTGATCAACCGAACTCCTCAGCTTCTCAAGATTGTATCATTGATTCCGGTGCGTTGAATCACCTTACGCCGGACATCAGCGCCATTTTCCATCCCAGCACATATCATGGTCAAGAAAGTGTTTCTATTGCCAACGGATCTCAATTATCGGTTCTTCATTCATGTCAAGGCCTCCTTCCTCTACCCGACACGCCTCGTAAACTTCATTTACTCAAACTTATTCATGTTCCAAATTTAACTCACAATCTTTTATCTGTATCGTAATTAACCACTAACAATCCTGTCTCTGACGCTAACATCTTTGAAATTAAGGATCTCAAGGACCATCTTCCGCTTCTTCGTGGGCGTCTTCATAACGGTCTGTACTACCTTTGCCGATTGACAGATTCCCACCCCATGGCTCTTCACGCAAACCTTAACCTAGAGCAGCTTTGGCACTAGGGCTGCAAACGAACCGAGCCGAGCCGAGTATGTGAGTGTTCATGTTTGTGTTCATTTAATATCAGATTGTTCAAGTTTGGTTCATGTTTGTTCGAGCTTTATTATTTACATTCATGTTTGGTTCATTTAAATTAATGAGTGTTCATGTTCAGTTCATGTTTAGTTCATGTTCGTTCGTTTAATTCTTATCGAGCTTTAAACAAACAAACATAAACGAGCTCTGCTTTTAGATGTTCATTAACTTTCCAAATGAGCTTTATCAAGCTTCCTAACAAACAATTACATCGAGCATGTTCACAAACATATCTAACAAATTTTTTTTAACTATCAAACAAATACGTTCATGAACAAAGCTATGAACAAACACATTTATAATAATTATATCATTATATTATAATAAATATAAAATATTTATATTTATTAATTATATAATCAAATATTAATTATTTTTATCAAGCTTATTCACGAGTTCAAAATCGAACACGAATTGAGCTTCTTACTAGCTTAATGTCGAGCTTGTTCACGAACTTCAAATGATGTTGTTCGCGAACATAAATGAGTCGAACGCATTAGTGTTCAAGCTTGTTTATTTAAGAATCGAGTATTTAAAATATTGTTCAAGTTTGTTTGTTTAGTTAATTAAATGATCATGAACGAGCTTTAATCTAACCGAACAACGAGTAGCTCATCAAACTTTTGGTTCGTTTGCATCCCTATTTGGCACGCCCGCCTTGGTCATCCAAACCACCGCTTGCTCAAAGTGCTAACCAAACAAATTTCACAACCTGGAATATTCGCGGCGGTAGAGATATATAAAATTTAACGTCTTAGCTTCGTACGAAGATCTAGCACACAATCAGGTAAGAGAGAGGGTGCATCATTTATAAGAGACAGCAAAGTTTTTACGTGGAAACCCCTAAAAGGAAAGGGGGGAACCACGAGGCCTAACCCAATTTGAAGGAATCCACTAGTAATTACAGTCGATTACAAATGAGGCCCTTCCTCGGAAGAAAGTATTGGCTTGATATAACAAATATACATCTTATAGAGTATATTACATGATAGAAATTGGAAGAATCACTATCAATATGTATGTAGGTCAACAGGACCATAGTTAGCGGTGAAGAAGGTCAAAAAGGTTGTATTTGGGTGATAGTTGTCAGAAGGACTGTAGTCGACGGTGATGGAGGTCAGAAAGATCATAGTCGGAGGACGATAGAGGTTATAGAGACTATTTTCTTGAGATGAAGGTCAATAGAACCGTAATTGGTGGGCGATAGAGGTCAGAAGGACAGTAGTCTGGCGATAGAGGTCGGAAAGATAATAATTAGTAGGTATCGGAGGTCGAAAGGACCTTAGTTGCAAGGCGACAAAGGTTGAAAAGACTATAATCAGAGGACAATAGATGCCATAAATATCATTATCTAATGACGGAGGTTGGAAGGACCATAATCGGTGGGGTACAAAGGTTGGAAGGATCGTAGTCTAGCGACAAAGGTCGGAAGGACTGTAGTCTGGCAAAAGAGGTCAGAAGAATCATAGTCAACAGGCGGTGAAGGTTGGAAGGACCGTAGTTGGCAAGTGATAGAGGTCGTAAAGACTATTGTCTGGCAACGGAGGTCAAAAGGACCGTAGTTAGTAGGCAATGAAGATCAGAAAGATCATAGTCGAGTGACAATGGTTAGAAAGATCATAGCCGTCAGGCAATGGAGGTTAAAAGATTGTTGTCTAATGGAAATCCATCAATAATTGGAAGCCAAGTGAAAGTTTGATGTTAGTTGGTGGTTGAGTGTAATTATGATAAAAGTTTGTGATCCAATAGAACTCTGATGTCGGTCGGTCGTCCAGCATAAATCAAGCATCAATCAGTGGTCCGGTAGAAGTTTGAGCTTCTGTTGGTGGTCTGAAAAAAATTCGTGAGTTAGTTGGTGGTATGATAGAAGTTTGAGCATCAGTTGGTGATCCAACAAAAGTTCATGCATTTATTGATGGCTTGTCAAAATTTTGACATCATTCGGTGGTATGATAGAAGTTTAAGCATCAATTGGTGATCTGAGAGAAGTTTGGGTGTTAGTTGGTGGTCTGGCAAAAGTTCAGCATCAGGCAGTGGTCCGGCAAAAGTCCAGCATCAATCGGTGGTCCAACAGAAGTCCGGGCGTTAGTTGGTGGTTCAGTAGAAGTTTGGTGTCAAGCGATGGTGCGACATAAATTTGGTGTTAGACAATGGTCTAGTAGAATTCTAAGCATCGGTTTGTGGTCCGGAAGAAGTCCGAGTGTCAGTTGGTGATCCTGTAGAAGCCCGTAATCAGGCAGTGGTCCAGAGGAAATCTGGGTGGTGGTAGAGGAGGAGCTAGATGGCAAGAGCGATATTCGATCTCTTTTCTTGCTTCCTTTCTTCAACCCCCCTTTCTATGAGAATTGAGGGGTCTATTTATAGATTTCTGAGAGTGACATGGCCCGTAAATATGAGGAAGATCAAGGATAAATTGGAAGTGATTTGGATGGATGGTCGATATTGAATCCCTTGATTATAGATCTTTTATTGGACATTTGAATGTCTTAATGATATCAGAATTTAGTGATCTTGGGCTTGTTGGATTTGTCTTGTCGAGCCGCTATATCAACTATAAGCATGCCATTTTTGAAAATCGTTTGGTAATCTGAATTATAGTTTGAACCTTCCAAATGTGCTATGGGTCTTTGATTTGGACCCATTTGGGCTCGGATTGAGACAAATTTGGTGTCATTGGATTCATATTTTTGAGACGATCCGTTCAACTATAAGTTTACTAAAATCAGAGTTTATATGATTCCAAATTTTATTTTTGAAGCTTCCAACTTGATTTTGCCTTGGGATTCATGCTCGATCAAGACGATTTTTTGATGATATATTAGTTACCCCCTATTTTGAATGTTGAAGCCTGCAGAGTTCAAAAAATATATTTTATAGATTTTGGAAAATTTTTTATGGAACTTGAAACTAAAAAATAATCTGATCATGGGCATATATATCCCAATTGACTTTAAAATTATCAAATTTTAGTCCTAAATGTAAAGAAATGATATCGGGGACTCCAAAAATGTTTGAATTGGACTTTCCAAGTCAAAAATCAGACCTGGATGTAAAATTAGCCAACCTATCCTGCTAACTTATCCATCATATCCCTGGCCTGATCATGAGGTCTGCCTTGGTCATGCCTGTGCCCTGGCCATATTCTTTGGCCTGCCCAAGTTCATGAATGTGGGCTAGTAGTGGAGTAATGGGTTGGGTTAAGTCATGGCCTATTACTGGAGTAGTGGGGAAGGTGGGAGTCATGGGCCATTAGTGGAGTTATGGGAAAGGTGAGAGTTATGGGTCATTAGTGGAACAGTGAGGAAAGTGGGTTCATACACACACACACACACACACACACACACACACACACACACACACAACTTCCATAACTTCCTCTCCTTCCTTTCTTTAACTATAAATACCCCCTTTAGAGTATGAAAAAGTGCGCCTCCCCCCTTTTCTCCTCTCTTCCCCTCCTCTCTTATAGTGGAGGTCTTTCCCTAATTCTGCACAGGTGGTATACACTGTCCAATTTCAGGGCCTCTCTCTACTGAGAAGAATTCTTTTCTTTCAGGAGTTTTTTTATAGACGACATCCACTATTCAACTTCAGTGCCCTTCTATAGGTATAAGGAAATCTCCTCACCTTCCACACTTCTTCCCATAGGACTTTTTACCACACTATAGGCATTTCACTATTTTTATAGGTGGTATCCTCTCTCAAGCTTTAATGCTCCATTTTTTTGTAGATGGAGTTATGAGTAAGAGTACGTACTCAAGAGGAGAAGTAATGATGTCAGTAGACGGATGGAGGTTTGATTGTGATCGACAGCTAGGTGGAGAGGTGAAGAAGATAGTTGGAGAATGTGCTGCCAATAGTAATCGAGCAAGGGGCTAGTGTTATCTGATATGGTGAAGGTACGATAATGGTCAATATTAAATTGTACTTTCTTATTAGTAGTATTCATCCATGTTAATGAAAGGTTAATGATGAATAGTCAGACTAAGGTGGTTAGGTGATATATCGATCGCAGTAGCCTAATAGTGTAATATCAAATAAGTGAAGGCAGCTTGGGGCTTTGATTGTTTTAAGAATGTCCATCAAAGAGCTTCTGGATGGCATTAACATGTGTGAAAAATATTGATATAATCCATCAAGGATGCTTGACATATCCAAGGTTATATATCAAAGTATTGCTCGATGAGGTTAACCTATATAAAAGATGTTTGGAGAATCCACCAAGGATGTATGTCATATCTGAAGTTGTATGTTAAAGTATTGCTCGATGACGTTAACATATATGAAAGAGGGCGAGAGAATCCACTAAGAAAATATGACCTATCCGAGGTTGTATATTAGAAAATTGCTTGAAGATGTTAATATATATGGAAGAGGTTAAGAGAATCCACCAAGAATGTATGACCTATTTGAGATTGTATGTCAGAAAAATACTCAAAGATGTTAACCTATATGGAATAGGTCAAGAGAATCAACCAAGGATGTATGACTTATTCGAGATTGTATATCATAACATTATTCGATGACATTAATCTATATGGAAGAGGTTGAGTGAATCCACCAAACATATATAACCTATTTGAGATTATATATCAAAGAATTACTCGATGACGTTAACATATATGGATGGGCTAGAGAGAATCCACTAAGGATAAATGTCCTATTCGAGGTTGTATGTCAGAGCGTTTGATGATGTTAATCTATATGAAAGAGGTTGAGAGAATTCACTAAGGATATATGACTTATTCGAGGTTGCTTGTTAGAGCATTGCTCAATGACGTTAACCTATATGAAAGATGTCGGCAATCCCCTGTGATCGATCATCTATTGATTGAGACGCAATAAAGATTGTGTATTTCTTAAATCATAAAATTTAAGATTTTATTGACATCCTCCTAAGATGTTTGATCTATCTGAGATTTTATGTCAGAGAGTTTCTCAATGATGTTAACCTGTGTGGAAGAGGTTGAATCGAATCCCCTTGGGATCGATTTTGCCTTGATTGGGAGGGAATGAATGTCGTATATATTCTGAATCAAAGTTAAAGAATAATATATTTTTAGATCATTACTATCTTTTTGAGGTCGAGATTAAGACCTTACCTATAGAGTAGAAGTCCAAATAGAGATTGTATAAAGCTTGAAATTTATTAGAAGCATCGTTGCATTTGCTAGAAGCTTTATGATCCAAATATATCATCTTGTTTATTAGAATATTTGGAGGAATCTTCTTGACCATGGTTGTAGTTAAGGTTGCCCCCAGACCACATTTAATTCTTATGAATATTATACAGCAATACTTGATGTCAGGACATTAAAACGAACGACCTTTTGAGGTTAGAGTAAAAATTGCCCTCTAGTCGGGAACTGCATTCCCACAGATGGTGCCAAACTATTGCATCTTAGAATATTCATGATTTTAGAGAAATATAAAGTTTAATGTCTTAGCTTCGTATGAAGATCCAACACACAATCAAGTAAAAGAGAGGGTGCATTATTGATAAGATATATCAAAGTTTTTACATAGGATGACATAGGTCATAAAGATTGTTGTCTGGCGAAAGAGATTGGGAGGACCGTTATTTAGTGGCAGAGGTCGGGAGGACCTTAGTCTAGCGATAGAGGTTAAAAGGACCATAGTCGACATGGAACAAATATCAGAAGGATGATAACCAGTGGATGATGAAGGTCATAAAAATTATTGTCTGGCGACAGAGGTTAGAAGCAATATAGTTGGCAGGCAATGAAGGTCGGAAAGATCCTAGTGGGGTGAAAGTGGTTGAAAGGACCATAATCGGCGGATGATGGAGGTTAAAATGATGTTGCCTAGTAGAAGTCCATTAATAATTTTAAGCCAAGTGGATGTCCAGCGTTAGTTTAAGGTTGAGTGTAATTCTGATGTTAATCAATGGTCCAATATAAGTTTGAACGTCATTTGATGTTCTGAAAAAAGTTAGGGCATCAGTTGGTAGTCTGATAGAAATATTGCACCAATCGGTTGTCTGGTAGAAGTCCGGGCATCAGTTGTTGGTCCGGGAGAAGTTTAGGCGTCCGTTAGTAGTCCGACAAAAATTCGGACGTTAGTTGGTTGTCTGACAGAAGTTTGGGTGTTAGTTGGTGATCCGATAGAAGTTCATGCATTAGTGGGTGGTTCAGTAAAAATACGGCGTCAGTTAGTGGTTTGACAGAAGTTCGGGTTTCAGTTGGTGTTTTGGGAGAAGTCTGGGTGTCATTTGGTGGTCAGATAGAAGTTCGATGTCACGTGATTATCCAACAGAAATCTGGTGTCAGTCAGAGTTCCGACAGAAGTTTGGGCGTTAGTTGTTGGTTCGATAGAAGTCTGGCGTTAAGCAATGGTTGGACAGTTGTCCAGGCGATGGTTGAGGAGGAGCTAGGTGGCAAGAGCGATCTTTGATCTATCTTCTTTCTTCCTTACTTTAGCCCCCCTTTCTATGAGAAGTGAGGGATATATTTATAGATTTTTTAGAGCAGCATGACCCATAAATATGAGGAAGATCAAGGATAAATTAGGAGTGGTTTAGATGGACGACTAATGTTGAATCCCTTGATTATGGATCGTTTATTGGGCATTTAAATGTCTTAATGTTATAAAATTTTGGTGATCTTAAGCTCGTTGGATTTGTCTCATTGAGCCGCTCGATTCAACTATACACATGTCATGTTTAGAAAATGTTTGGTAATCTAAATTATGGTTTGAACCTTCTAAACATGCTACAGGTCTTTAATTTGGACCCATTTAGGCTTGGATTGAGTCGAATTTGGTGTCATTGGATTAGTATTTTCGTGACAATCATTTTGATTATAAGTTTGCTTAAAATAGAGTTTATATGGTTCCAAATTTAATTTTTGAAGCTTCCAACATGATTTTGCCATGAGATTCATGCCCGATCAAGATGATTTTTTGATGATATTTCAAGGATCATATGACATACGGTCTGATATGAAAGACTAATAAAGAATACTATATATTTTATTAAACAATCATGATTTTCCATTTTTCTTTGCTTATGATTATAGCCCTATATGTCCTAAGTAGATGTGGGAGGTTATTTCTGGCCCCATCTATATGATACAGGTGTGTAAGTTATATAGGGATTCATGATTTTTATCTTCACCTAGTGGATGTTGATTATGGGAGGCATAATTATAAGCAAAGTTATAAACATGTATCAAGATATGCATATCACTCTGAATATTATTGAATATTTTGTTAAATAAAATAAAAAATTGAATATAAATGACATTATGATAAATATAATAAGTTTAGTTATGAAAGAACATTATGGAAGTTGGTATACTTTGTTATTCCTATACAAATGCTCGGAGGTTTTTGTGAATATGTGAATGAAACTACATACTATATTTCATTTCAAAAATTAGTACACTCTAATAGTCATGTAAAAGTACAAGAAATATACATATTGAAAGTACGAGATGCGCCAAGAGGGGGGAGGGCCGAATTGGAAATTTTTGAAATAAAGAAGCAATTCTAAATAGGAGTTATATTATTTTTTTTAATTAAAAAAAAACTTAACTTGAAGTGGAAGCTAGTGATTAAAATTTAAAACACAATTGCAACATAAGTGATGAAATTTTAAATCACACAACAAAAATCTAGAATAGAATTTTCACCAAGTAGTTATAGAAATTATAAGATGCAAAAAGTAAGTAAAGTGCGATAAATGAAAAAAGCACACAAGAAGATTTATAGTTGTTCGATCACTTAACCTACATCCTCTCCCCGGAGTCTTCCACTCCAAAAATTTTACTACTCAAAAGTATTTTTTCTTCTGCCCACACAGCAGACTGAGAAGCCTTTACACAAACTCATTTTCACCTTCTCCCGTGGCGAAGTACCAAATGCTATGTCACCCTCCCGATGATGACAGCGAACCTTCTCATTTTTCTCCCTCCTTGAGAAGGCATAGTACCTTTGAGGACACGAACCTTGAAGGCTCTCCCCCTTAGTGAGCTCCCACAAGATTTTCTCGAGCCACAGGAGGAGCAAGCGTGCAACACGTTTGGAGCAATCGTGTGATCCCCTCACACTCCTCCCTCAGAAACTCACCTTCTCCTTCCTCTCACAAACCCAAAAATCTCATTAAGTAGCTCCCTCTCAAGAGTTCTCCCTTGTCACGTTCCTCTCTTATTTCAAAAAGACACAAACAATACTTAAATATCAGGATTTAAGAAACCCTAAATTTTTAATTTAGCCATTTCTGTTCGTATAGTACGATCCAAGATCGTACAATACAATCAATTCAAAATAGCTTTCATCCTGGTACAAAGGAGTACGGACAAGCAATAATTTTAAACTGCATCATACATTATGATAAAAATATTTTCCAGTACGATGTGATAAATTTCTTTTGTTCATACATGATGAATACTGAAATGAGAGAAATTTGTTTCTGTTCATCATTTGGTACGATCCAAATCATACAATATGATATGTTAAAATCTTCAGATCATCCGGTACAATATATACATAGTTTAGTACGATTAGTACAAAATTAAGGTATCGTCCAGTACGATCTACGGGATGACCAAAAATAGTCTCGATTCATCATACAGTACAAATGGGGTAGTATAGTATGATTACCAATCATTAATTAAACCTTGATTTTAATTAACTAATCTTGAGTGTTAATTTGAGCAAGTATTCAAATAATCATATAATACAATAAGATCGTCTATTACGATTAGTTCAAAATTTAACAATTTAAAAACTTGCTTAAATTAATCTGGTGGTTAGGATTTCAGATTGAAAATAAATCGTATAGTTCGATGCCGATCTTACAGTTCGATGTCGATTGTACAGTTCGATGCCGATCATACAGTACGATTAGTTCACAGAATATAGCCATTTGTGCCACAGTATATCATACAATACAATTTAAAATAGTACAGTACGATCTACAGGAAAAATAAAATTTCCTTTAAAAAACTCTCCCCCTATGTGTGTGCGTGGTTACTCAGTTTGCTTGCACATTTTGTGGTCAGACTCAAGAAAAGAAAAAGAAAAAATACAAAGTTACAGACTTCACATCCTATTCTACCCAGTCTCGAGTCTTCTGTTATCTTGAGCAATATATATATATGTGTGTGTGTGTGTGTAAAAAGTAAACGAATATGACTTGTTTCTAGAAAAGCAAGCATTAATTTTTATTTACTTGAATTTAATACTTGAGCCTTTTTATTTATAAATTAAAAATATAAGTACTAAATTTCACAATAGGACTTGTGTATGTCTGTTGAGTTGAGAATACTCATTCTATTGATGTTTAATATTTCAAGAAAAGGAAAGGGTCTGACAGAGTTAGGTCTTTGGAGACAAATCAAGTAAACTTTTTTATTACAGTTGATATATTCTTAAAAAATTATCTTGATCAAGCATGAATCTCGAGGTAAAATCTAACCGGAAACTTCAAAAATCAAAATCAAGAGCATTCAAACTCCGATTTCAGCAAGCTTATGGTCAAACTGAGCGTCTCGGAAATACAAACCCAACAACACCAAATTCAACCCGATCCGAGCCCAAATGAGTCCAAATCAAGGACCCGAAGCGCTGTTGGAAGGTTCAAACCACAATTTGAGTTACTAAATGGTCTTCAATTTTAACGAGCTTATACTCGAATAAAGCGGCTCGACGAGACGAATCCAACGAGCCCAAGATTGCCTAATTCCGACATCATTAAGGCCTCCAAATGTCCAACGAACGATGCACGATTGAAGGGTTCAATATCGGCTGTCCATTCAAACCACTCCCTATTCGCCCCTGATCTCACACCTATTTACAAGCCATGCTACTCCAGAAAAAACTATAAATAGAACCCTCTTTCTACAAAAAGGAGACTCAAGTGAAGAGAGAGAAGAAGAAGAGAAAGGGGAAAGGGAGAATCATCTCCTCCTCGACCACCGCCAGAGCTCTTCCCGCCGCCTGAATTATGCCGGAACTCTGCCGGATTTTTGGGAAATGCCGGAATTTTGTAAAACTTTGTAAACTTGCTTGGAGAAACGAATTATAATATGATTTCCCCGACTTGTGGGACGAATCAGTCATTTGTAATTTGCAAAACACTAGTGGAATTTTTCAACTGGGCGAGGCCTCATGGTTTTTTCCCTTTTTGGATTTTTCACGTAAAAATTATGGTGTTCATATTCTCTTTTCTGTTTGTGTGCTGAATACTCGTACAATGCTCGGATGCGAATTTACAAACTCTACCGCCGCATATATTCTAGCACGCAACAACAGTATTTTTTGTAATCAATCTTTTATACTTTGATGTATATAATGAAATTGTATTGTATTATGTTTATATGATCCTTTTGGAATTTTTTTTGAATGTTTCATAGTTATTTAAAAGTATGTTTTTTGCTTATTTAAACATCTCTTATATATTATACTACGGATGAGAAATCTCGATTTAGAAAATTCAATTCTTCTATTAAATCTCAAGTCAAACACGGGAATTTTGCAATCAAGAGGAGGTAGAGTGACTGATGATAGATGTAGAGGTCGACAACAATGGAAAAGTATGGTGGTGGGTGGGCATATCAAGACATGGGACTATTTGCTAAAGATATGGAATGAGAAGGACATATGGAATTGGTATATATAATGAAATATGAAAGTTTCGATGTATGGATTAATAGGCTTTGATATCATTATTGTGAAATTAAGAGAAGAATAAAAGAATACATGAGGATGGATAAGGATAGGAGAAGAAGAATTGATAGAAGAAGAGAAGCAAAGAAATTATAGGAACAAGAGGAAGCACAAATGTCAATAATTGAAGAAATTCAATATTCCATTCAATAATTAGGGTTTAAATATTTAGTCCATGGTCTTCTTTTATACATAGAAAATATTCTTAATTACATCCAAGTACAAAAAATTAGAAATTGAAAATTACAAATAAAGATTGTAAAAGAACACATTGCAAAATAATTAAATGTAGGAAAATTTCCAAGTAAGATTAGGATGAAGCTTGGTTTGTCTCATGGTGTGATATCAAAATTGAGCCCATATTACATTAATACCTTTCACCACCACCTAGGAGATATTCACGGTTGTTGATTTCTACATAGCCAATTACATTTTTAAATTTTAATTGTGTGCTTAATATTCCTTTAGTGATAAGGCAATAAATTCTTCTTCAATACTATCATAATTATAAAAAAATAAATATTTAATAATAATAATAATACTATTATTATTATTATCTTAAATTCTTATATTTGGAGCATGGGTATGATGAATATATAGATATATAGATGTTATCACAGTTGATTCGCGAAATATAATAATAATAAAAAAAATTGATGTTAACTATATAAATAAACAAAAAATATTTATTTTACTTAACCATTAGCACAACACAGCTCCAAGTATTAGCACTTCGCTGGTCCCAAAATGGAGTACAGTCGTGGGTTGCTTTTGGTCTGCTGCAAAAATCCCAATCTACACCTTATCCACGCCGCCACGGTAGCGGATAGTGGGTCCCATTCCTAACTCAACATGATTTGGCCACGTAGTCAAACCTACGCTTCTAAGTTAGCTGATGTGGAGGATCCGCGGCACGCCGTTCAAGAAATAATAGGCACGTGGGAAAGCCATTACAGCACGTGAGGAGTGCGTGACAGCAGGCCGATTTGCGAAGTCCACAGAGCAACATTTTTATATAAAGGCCCCCTGCAAGTTGGTAAATTTTTTACGTACAATAGAGAGGAAGAAAGGGTCTCAGCGAAAGAGGTTTTCTCCGCCACGTCTTTCTCCTCTGTTTCTCCGACGCAGCCGGTTTCCTAGGGTTAGGGCAGGGTCTCTTTTTTTGTGCTCTTGAGTATTCTTTCTCAGGGGAAACGGAATAGTTCTGTTTGCGTAGTGATTACGATGGTTCAGCTGACTAATTTTGGCAAGCTCCGGCCAGAGTCGAAGCAACTCTTTACGACGATGCCGGCGGCGCCGGAGACGGTTAAGGCGGAGATCGAGGATCCCTTGGATGAAATGTACGGTCCTCTTGACAAGAGATTAAAGATGGCTGAGCCGGCAGAACAGGTATCCCGATTTTCTCTGTGGGTGTTTTGGCTCGTTGTAGTTTTTTCTGTTTAATTCCCAGGATTTTCTTCGAATCTCCACAGGGAATTTGGTTTTCGTTGAATCTAGTTTGGTGGTTGTGATCACTAGTGTTGTTAGTTCTTTTTTTCCTGTCTTGTCAAGATTTTACTCTTTTTTCGTCTTCTTTTAGTCAGTCTCTAGGAATTCGGTGTTGTGAATGGGGTTTCCTTTGAAGGTTTTACATATTAAAATGGGGTTTTCACAAGAGGATGGTATACTTGAACTAACTATTCAGTGACTTTGGTTTCTATTTGCAATTTTGCATGGCTAATGTTATTTTCTGAGGCTCTGCATATCCGTGGTTTTGTTGTTCGTTATCTGTTTTCATGATATACCTTTTGGAGGCATTTTGTTAAGCATGTGATATTATTTTACGACTAGTTCTGCAAATCATCGTTTTAGGGTTAATTGGAATGCTTTTTCGGTTCCCTGTTTTCATGTATAGCAGCTGGAAAGCAAGCTGGTCATGCCACCTCGTCCACTTTATGATCCATTAGATGAGCCCAGCCCACTGGGTCTGCGGTTAAAAAAGAGTCCATCTTTCTTGGATATGATTCAGATGAGGCTATGCCAGGAAAATTCCGTTTCTACATCATCTGCAACGAACTCTGGCTTAGAGATTGGGAAAAAGAAGGAACTGAAATCTACAGCTGTTTCAGGTGGCCTTGACAAGATGAAAGCCTCAAACTTTCCTGCTTCCATTTTAAGGATTGGGAATTGGGAGGTAAGGAAGGCAGTTTTAATATTCATATATTTTCCTGTTTTTACGGGTTACTACTGTTTCTTGAATTGTTTTGGAGATGCTTTGGTGGAGTTTATGTTTCTGACTTGTTGATATATTATTTGTGTAACTACATCTTATGACGCATCATGCTTCTTTTGAAAGATCAATTTTTTATCTAATATATTTATTAATGCGCTGAGAATAATGATCTTTTTTTTTTTTTTTTTGTAAATGAGAAGAAGTGGTTTCCATTTGTTTGGAATCCTGAACATATTGTGTAGTGAGGAAACTAGTGAACCACTTATCTATGCGTCCTTGTTGATGTGATTCCAGCAGAAAGAAACGAAGCAACCAAACAAAAACAAGAACGATTCCAGAAACTAGAAATTGTTTTCTATGTATTCTATTCTTCTTTTCCTCTCCTGTTCTCTATATAACCTGATAAGGTAAAACTAGTACTGACCTCAAAAAGATAACTAACTGTCCTTCATACAGCAAAAAGGAAATTGCAAGTAGTTGAGAAAGCAAAATAAAGAGAACAAGTGGAGGTAAGTTATTCCTTAGTATATTATAAGTATGTTGCTTAGCATCAGTGCCCTCCAACGTCAGAAGAACTCGACTCCGGCGAAGTAACATCAGTTAGAGCGTTGTCTGGTGGATAATATTTGTAAATGTCTGAAATATTAAAGGTGGAAGAAGTATTGATGTCTGCTGGTAAAGCCACCACATATGCATTATTATTGATTTTGGTGACTATAAGAAGTGGACCAATCTTGCGACGGCTCAATTTAGAGTAAGTCCCCGGTGGAAACCTTTTGGACGAAGACGCACTATTACCGATTCTCCTGGTTCAAATAGTTTGTTGTGTTTGTGGCGGTCCGCCAACCGTTTATAGTGTGCATTGGAGGCTATTAATTTGTTCTTAACATCTTCTAGCACATTGTTGTATTGAGTTGAGAAGGTGGTAGCTGCCTTGCTGCAGCATTTAGGGAGTATTGGTAGATCCAACGTATGATTAGGCATTTTTGCGAATACTATGCTGAAGGTTTTTAATATTTGCAAAGAATTCCTTCAACCCTATCTCAGTTCTGTTAACCCTTTAATAATTAGTTTTTTAATATTTGCAAAGAATTCCTTCTCTAGAAATCTTATTCAATGGTGATTGTTCTACTAGACCTCTTCTTTATAGTTACTTGCATTTTGCAGAACTTACTTCCCAGTATTATTTGTACTTAGTCTATCATTCTCTCTTGACGTATTCCATTATCTTCATCATAACTCATTTTCAATTGTTAATATGTGTCATGCTTAGCTTGACTATCAACGTTATCTTTATCATCTGATGCCTACATTCATACAAAACAATTGACTTTATTGTAGTTTTAGAAAATTTATCTTTTATCTCTTTACTTGTATAATCTCTCTTTTGTAGATCTATGCAAATCATTGTTATTATTCGCTATTTTTTCCTTAAGTGATAATTAATATCTCACCCGCTTTACATTGCTTAAGCTAAATCTAAAGCCTCTACTATAAACCTTATTTAACAACTCAACATTGATCTCATCTCTTACACTCTTATGATTTTGCTAAATCTAAAACCTTTACTAGTGAATAATTTAACCAATTAATTGTTCGATTTAGAACGGACGATTCGTGAAGAATTATTATTTCTTTTGAAATCTTTTTTGTTTTCATTCGGTTCATATACTTTTTCTTTCCTTAATTCAAATAAGAAAATTTGATTTACTTTCTCCAATTTTTTCATTATTAGTTTGATAATTTGAACGACCCCTTTTTGTTTTTTCTTTTCTAATTTTTAGAAAGGATTTTATTTTTTTATTTATTTTATTTAAAGATTTTAAAACTTTTGAAAATTTAGTTTATTTGACATATTAACATTGATCCTATCTTCCATTACCATGCCGGCATAACAGAACTGATCATCAAACGAATTGGATCATCTAAAAAAAATTATTCCATACCCAAATTCATTTGTTTAATATTATTCCATTGTAATTCATAAAACATAAAGTGTTAGAAATAGTAACCAAACAAACCACATGGTTTATGCAAAAATGAAGTCCATAAGCTTGTGTTACTATGATGCTTAAGTGAATAAGCGAAACACACATGATATAGAGAAGTAAACAGATTATCAATTACTTTTTCAATCCTGAGATGAACAGAAGTTTCTTGTAATAATCAAAATCTATGTAAATGTGTTTTGATGTGTTTGGTCATGCATATGGACGGGTTAAGGTAATTGTTGGTGAATGGATTATCGGGTACTTTTTCATTTGGCAGTGGGAACTTTTTGTAATATTATTCTATTGTTATTCATTTTTTTCAGCTATAGTATGAATTTGGGTATGAAACGTATATTGAAGCGAATGCTCTTACCTTTTTAGTATTTGGAATTCAAGTTGATTGTGTACTTCACATGGTCCCTTATTATCAAGGGAGGTAAACTGCTGATGCTGGCCATTATAATTAGTTCTTATGCATTTGACTTGTTTTCCTTTGTTCTTTTACCATCTCATAGTTTCATCATCTGACTAATCGACCTAGTTATGCAGTATGTTTCAAGGTATGAAGGTGATTTAGTTGCAAAATGCTACTATGCAAAACATAAGCTTGTCTGGGAGGTTCTTGATGGTGGACTAAAGAACAAGATTGAAATCCAATGGTCAGATATTACGGCACTGAAAGCAAATTGCCCAGAAAATGCCCCTGCAACTTTGGATATAGTGGTAAGAATTGAATGCAAGGCGTGGTTTTAAAATTACTGCACATTCTTCTTTTTGCTAATACTTTTGATTCCTTTTAGCTTGCTAGACGACCTCTTTTCTTTAGGGAAACCAATCCTCAACCAAGAAAGCATACGCTATGGCAGGCAACTTCAGATTTTACTGGAGGCCAAGCAAGTATTCATAAGTAAGCCGTCTCTTTGTAACTAGAGTTAGTAATTCATAATGTATATTCATAAGTGATATTAAGATAAATGGGCTGTCTTCATCATTAGCTAAAATCCAACTATTTGGAGTTGGCTTTATGAATCCTATTATTTTATCTATTTAGTGCCAAATGAGCCGTTAACCCTATCTTGTGTAATTCTAGTTGCATTAATTGCAGCTGTGTTCTATTTGGTATATCAACTTTTTTTTTTAATATATATAATTTTTATTGAGTAATCTAATAAGTGCATATTGTTCCCTCCATGAAATAAGCACGCATCACCTTTATATTTTTTACTATGTTTTCTTTAACGGTGCAACCCCCACTATCATTTGTTATCAATGTTTTTAAAGTACTAAGCATAATGCCAGCAAAAAAAGTTATTTTTTTTGCTTCAATGCACAAAGTGCAAAGTGAAATGACTCTTTTACTAACCAGAGCATTCATGAGTTGTATATCAGGTACATATATATATATTTATATGTATATATATACACATATATATATACACATATATATATATATATATATATGTATATATATACACATATATATATATGTATATATATACACATATATATATATGTATATATATACACATATATATATATGTATATATATACACATATATATATATGTATATATATACACATATATATATATGTATATATATACACATATATATATATGTATATATATACACATATATATATATGTATATATATACACATATATATATATGTATATATATATATATATATATATATGTATATATATACACATATATATATATTGATGGGGACATCCGATTTCGACACGTGTACCATCGCCGACGGCGCAGATCGGCGGCTACGATCCAGAGTCTCTACTTCTTATTTATTTATTGCTTATGTCATGTGTAT
>NW_021573316.1:1622533-1660145 GCF_001605985.2 Dendrobium catenatum
ATATATATATATATATATATATAATAGTTAATTAATTAACCAAACTTAAATCACTTCAGGTAATAGTTTTTTAGCAAATATAATAATGTGTTTAATAACACTAATTTATAGCTATTTGAAAAAAAAAGATATAAAATGATATTGTTAAATTTAGAGGTTTGGAGAGAGAAAAGGCTTCATTCTATTATGTAAAATTATTCATATGTATAGATCTATATAAAATATCTTAATAAAGAAATAAATAATTATGGAATAATGCATAATTTCCCTAATATAATCCTTCATAAATTAGCCACCCAAATATAGAAGCAGATCGGCGTGATCCAGGTGAGCTTCTCATAGGCTCAAGGGCCAAGAGACGGTTGAGATTTTAATATTCCCCCTCAAGTTGGTGAATAAAGATTTGTCATTCCCAGCTTGGTAATTAGTCCTAGAAAAGTAGAGTTATCAAGTCCTTTAATGCACTATAGAATCCTCCATTTGATCAAAACTTTGGGAGAAATTAGCTTTCGACATTGCGGTGACGAAGGATAGCAATGAAAGCTATATTAAGCAGGGCAGCAATGAGGCTACATTGGTTATAGATAGGATATCAACCATAAGAGAAGGCCAAAAATGAAGGTACGATAGTAGGAAAAAAAATCTGTTTTTAGAGTTGCGACAAGTTTTAAGGACACGGTAGAAAAACATGTCTCAAGCAGTCAGCACTTGACACACAAATCTCCTCCCGTTCAATCGAGCCAGCCTTCAGCCCAATGCAAATCAGTCGTTCGACTCCACCTAAGCACTCCTGCTAGATCGACCCCGTACAGGCGCACTCAAGCTCTCTAATCTCTCCTGTCTGATCACAGGAAGGAGTGTAGATCTTGCACTCTTGCTTGTCCCAGCCATAGACCCTCACGAGAGGTCCTGCACTTAACTTCTCTCGCTTCTGCTCGGTCGACTCTGGACGTTGCATCATTGCATGCGAGAGAGCCCTCCTGCTCGATCTCTTTTCGGTCTTGAAATCACGAAGGAAGCAAAATGATTAGTATTCCTCAGAATTACGTCAATGAAGGCCGGTGGTGGGAACTTGTATTCCTCATAATTTCGGCAATGAAGGCTGGTGATGGAAACCTGTATTCCTCAGAATTTTGGCAATGAAGCCCGATGGTGAGAACCTATATTCCTCATAATTCAGACAATGAAGGCTGGCGGTGGGAACCTGAAGAACTAGGAAGTGCCAACTCCTTCAAGGTAGATAAAGTGCTTCTAATCTCTTTGTTGCCTCACCCTTAATATCAACAATTGACTCCATACTCAGGGAGATATCGTACTTCACCATCTGTGTGACCATCTTCCCTAGTGTGCACATTGTCTGGGTAACTCCACATATCAGGATTGTTCCATCGATGAGCTTCGGATCTAGCGATTTGACATCAGTGCAAATCATACCAGCAATGTTCTCACTAACGATTCCATCAGCGACAGTGAAGATGGCGAGAATGTGGGTTACAAAGTAGCATTTGCCCGATTTGAGGGATTTATCCCAGCGGCGGAGATCTTGGGAGAGGTCGACTTCTTTTGCTCTTTAGAAGGAGGCTTCGACCTTTTTGTATATCTCTTAGATCTGAGGGTAATAGATCATTAACAAGCATAAGTAGTTGGGATTTGGGGCAAGGAGGGGCTCTTCGTGTGGAGGATTTGTTGGCATGTTCAGTAGCTCTTCAACCACTCGTTTCTTGCTCGGTTCGGCTCCAGCACACGCATGAGGGTCGATCATCCCTGCTCAGGCACACATGCATGCAGTTCCTGCTCGCTCTCTCTCTTGGTCATCTTCTTCACTCAGTTCAACCCCTAGGTAGGCATGCACGAGAGGGGTCTCGTGTGCCTTTTTTAGCCACACGCAAAAGACCGGAAGGGGAAGCCCTCTCGCTTGCTTGGCTGCTCTGGACGTTTGCGAGTAGGAAGCAGAATGTAAGAACCGGCTCGCCCTGGATCGCACGTAGCGTTGAGCGCAATCCCTCTCAATCTCTCCCAGACACACACGCAGAACGAACAAGAAGTGGCTAGCTCCAGTGAAATAGAATGGAGAACTAATGATTAAATGACTACAAGAAATAGTGATAAGAAGCACACGATTGTGCTTAGTTGTTGTGATAGATGCATGAAATTTGAACCAAGATTTCTCTATGAGCAGGAAATAAACCTACATCACTTTGATGCAACGTAGAGAAGTGGTGTAACTCGTGCACTTTATTGCAACCTTGTGCTTCATAAGCAAGTGATGTGTAGGGCTAATGCATCACTTTGTTTTGCTTCTAAAATGCGCTTTGAAGCACACTATTAACAATACTATTTGGTATGAATAAATCAATGATAATTTCTTAAGAAAAGCATAAAGCTGTCCCTTGCCCTCTTTTTGGTGCTAAAATAATGATTGCATGCTAGTATTTATTGGGCTTATCTTTTTATTATTTATTTATTTATTAGGTTTATTTAGATGCATATTCGGTCTTATATTAGGGTATTATAGGCCTACCTGAAAAATTTTATATATTTCAAACCCATGTAGCTGTATTGATGGGAAACACTGCTTACATTATATATTTATAATCTACATGCATGCCGAAACTGAAGAACGACCTTGTGGTTCCCTATTTGTGAGGTGTTGGGCAAGTTTGCTCTCTTTAGGCCAAAGCTTGGCTCTCTGAAGGGTGTTTTCTTTCTTTGGCCTTCAACAATAGATGCAAGAAAGTTATAATTTCTACACCCTAGTCAAGTTATTTTTGAGTTAATGTCACTACAAAATAATTTGTGGTTTAATTTAGATATGAAAAAGTGACCTTACTGTTGTGCGTTTACATAGGAAAAAATAAGTTGTTTAATTATTGAGGAATGGGATGATAGGTTTTGGCATCTGATGAACCATGATTGGAGATGAAATGAAATAGTTGATTTAGCTGAAAGGTTGAAAGAATATGGATGGTGTGTGAAGGGAGGGCAACGTGAGTTGGAGTATACCAAATGTGTTATAGAGTGACCATAAGCCAACTACTAGAAGTAAATATATATAGTAAATGGTTCACCCATCATCAAACTCAATCATTGATCCCCTTTGACCATAGAGATGATTGGATTGTGCTTGCACTTGACTCATTGACTGACATTGGCTACTCGTTATGGACAAATGTAGCCACCAACAACTAAAGGAGGGTCTTCTCCATACACAAAGATCACTACTTTATGATGTTCAACCCTACAAAAATAAGTTGTTTAATTATTGAGGAATGGGATGATTGGTTTTGGCATCTGATGAACCATGATTGTAGATGAAATGAAATAATTGATTTAGCTGAAAGGTTGAAAGAGAATGGGATAGTGTGTGAAGGGAGGGCAATATGAGTTGGAGCATACCAAATGTGCTGTAGAGTGACCATAAGCCAACAACTAGAAGTAAATAAATATAGTAAATGGTTCACCCACCATCAAACTCAATCATTGATCCCCTTTGATCACAGAGATGATTGGATTGTGCTTGCACTTGACTGTCATTGGCTACTCGTCATGGACCAATGTAGCCACCAACAACTAAAAGAGGGTCTTCTCCATAGACAAAGATCACTACTTTATGATGTTTAACCCTACAATAACAAGTTATATTATGTTCTGATGTTGGGATAAATTGCTTATTGATGATAAATCTTATAACAATACATAATAATTGAATAGTCATGCAATTTAGCCTACTGAGTGAGAATTACATGTAATAATTTGAATTTTTTCAAATGATTTTTTTAAATGAAAATTTTGAATTTTAGCGCCGTGCCTTGTCGAAGAAGCGAGAGAATGTTGTTCGGTGCTTTTTTATCCGTCAATTTTATTCAGAGATTCTTCTATTTGTTGTAAGTAACTTAAATCTCGTTTTAGTATTCAATTATATTGATTATTACATAGATTTTTTATAATAACCAGAACTGATTATTTCCTAATGTATTTTGATTGTGTCATTTACATAAACAAGAAAGATTGATTGTTAATACTATAAAATGAGTTGACTGTTAAAACATAATACCCTGCACAGGATGGTGTGCCGACAGACTTTCCTTTAAAGATGATTTATGATATTATTCTGGTTATAGCCATAATATATGACCGATTACGCTGATAGGCAGGGAGTGATGACTCTTTATTGATTCAATAAAGTCACCTATAATGATAATTGATTAATTTGATTAGTGGTAATTAATATGACTGATAACTAACTAGAAATCAGTTGGGGTAAAAGTGTTGAAAACAACACCTTAATGTTGGATATCGTGTATTGCTAAATCATACATTGTTGTACGCATTAATGTCATTGACAAATATATTAATATCATTGACAATACTTGATACATTGATAATACATAAATAGATGATCCATATGTATATATAGATACGATAGATTCTTTTAGTGATTTCAGGTCAGGGAATGAGTCATGACTAGTTGGAATGAGATTGTCAGAGATCCTTAGGTTTTCTTTAAAATTTGATTTTGTATTTTCTTTTATTATTTTGTTGAGTAATATCCTTGCTAATGTAAATGAAATTTTGCTTACGCTGTTTGGCCAGTTGGCAGGTGTGACACTGATTGACCAACCGACCAACCGACCAACATCTCTCTTCAGGCTGGGCCAGTAGAAACGACACTCCACGGATTCGATAGTTTTGTCCCGCCTGAAGTGCCCAGCGAGGCCTCCGCCGTGGAGTTCCCTGACCAGAAATTTCCTAATGGAGGTGCTTGGAATACAAAGCCTTTGGGCTTTGAAGAGATAACCATCCTCCAATAGAAAATCATCCACAAGGCGCGTGTTGGCTGTGGACAAGAGAGTGTATGTCTCCTTGAAGTCGGGGCATTCCAAATAGTCCCTCTTTATTTGGTCAAATCCCATGACTTCTGCTCTCTTCTTAGTAGTCATCATATGACGACTGAGAGCATCGGTAGCCTTATTTTCAACTCCCGCCTTATGTCTAAGGGTGTATGTATACTCCTGAAGGAACTCAACCCATCAACCATGACGTGCATTTAATTTTTTTTTGGAGTTGATATAACGCAGAGCTTCGTGATCCGAGAAAATGACGAACTCTTGTGGTAGCAAGTAGTGTCGCCAATAACGAAGAGATTGGATCACTGCATAAAACTCTTTGTCATACGTAGAATAACTCTGCCGAATATCATTAAGTTTTTCACTGAAGTAATCTATTGGGTGACCTTCCTGGGAGAGGACTCCTCCAATTCCGACCCCCGAAGTGTCACAGGTCACTTTGAAGACTTTGGAGAAATCAGGAAGTCTCATCACCGGGGCTTCCACCATTTTCTGCTTGATCTCATCAAAAGCTCTGGTGGCGCCCGGGGTCCAGTGGAAATCACCCTTCTTTAAGCAATCAGTGATAGGAGATACGATAGTGCTAAAGTTTCGAATGAATCTCCTATAAAAGGTGGCTAATCCGTGGAAGCTGCGGACTTCCTAGATGTTCTGAGGGACATGCCACTCCATAATGGCCCTCACCTTCTCAGGGTCTGCGAAAATCCCTTGGGCTGACATGATGAAGCCCAGAAAGATGACGCGATCTACAAGGAAGGTACATTTCTTCAGATTGGCATACAATTGCTCCTTGAGACCTCACAAACTTGCTTTAAGTGGTCTAAGTGCTGATTAATTGACTGACTGTAGATAAGAATGTCGTCGAAGTAGACGACGACAAATTTTCCCATAAACGGACACAGCACTTGAGTCATGATCCTCATAAAGGTACTATGGGCGTTACTTAACCCAAAAGGCATGACTAACCACTCGTAGAGACCACCTTAGTCTTCAAGGCAGTTTTTCACTCATCTCCGGGTCGGATCCAAATCTGGTGGTACCCACTTTTGAGATCAATTTTGGAGAATAGTGTGGAGTTAGCCCACGTTACCTTATACGGGTTGGGGTGAGGAACGACAGAAAGACTTAACTGAGATACCATGCTGGAGGAAACAACATTTATGCTGCTACCACTATCCACGATGACTTTATAGTTCTTGTCTTTGATCTTGGTTTAGGTGTGAAAAATCGAGGTCCTACGCCAGTCATCAGTGGGTGTCGAGTGGGATAGCGCACATCTCACCACACAGATGGGAGATATATCCAATTTTTGAAGGCACTAGAGGACCGTAGTGTCGTCATCCTCCTCGAAGTATTTGCCTTCATCCTCGACCTGGTGGATCTGATCAACCTCGGGCTCGAGGTCGTCCTTAGTAATCTCCTCGATGATTCAGACTTTATATGGACTGGAGCACTAAGAAGCGATATGCCCATACCCCTGGCATCGAAAGCACTTGGTCCTGGGACTGGACCAAGGGGTATCCGGGGTGGGAGGTTTGTTTCTAAAATCAGATTGTAGTGCAGGAGGACCCGAGGGTGGTCGAGTCGTACTGCCAGGAGTGGGTTGGGTAGCAGAAGTGTGTGGAGTGGAACTACCAGCTGATCTGTAGGCGGGCCTAATGTCATGTGAACGGCTGGGATGCTATGAACGGGTCTCCTCTAAATCAAGCACTAGGTTGTAGGCATTCTCCAGTGTAGTGACGTTCCGGGAAAACAACTCATTACGAAGATCCTCTCACAACACGGTTCGAAACATAGATAAGATCTGCGTGGGGTTGGTAGAGGTCTCCTCTTTGTAGCGAATCAAGAAGTCATCGAAAGAGGCGATGTACTCCTTCATTGGTTTTTATTGTCTTGAGTCAGCCTATTCTACTTGTCCAATGATTGGGGGAAGTACGAGGGGGGCAAGTACTTCTTCTTGAGTTCCCGCTTCATGGACGACCAATCGTAATGGGGTAATCGTTCCTAGCTTCCCTAAGGCTCTCTAAGTTGGCCCAAAATTGACTCGCCCTACCCGTGAGCTTCATCTCCGCAAAGCTGACTTTCCTAGCCACAGAGATGTCATACCTTTGACCCTTAAAGAAACTGTCCATACATTTGACCCTGTCTAGGAAGAGCTGAGGATCAAGTGTGCCATCAAAGGTAAGAGCATCAACTTTAATATTTTTCATGAGTGGTAGATCAGGATCATGATGTGGATCATGTCCGTGGTAAGGTGCTCGATGATTGGCATGATGCTGCCTCTCATCCAAGTTTGGATCATGACGTGGGTCATGTCCGTGGTAAGGAGCTCTATGATTGGCACGATGTTACCTCTCATCTGGGTAGGTTTCATCCCCATACATAGAAGGTGGTCTAGATGGGGTGTAGGGAGTTGGGTGCTCTCTAGCTCGCTCAAGTGTGTCAAACCTCTCAGTGGTGTTCCTACGAAGCTCAGCTAGGTCGGCTTGGTTCTCCTTGAGTTGCTGGCTAATGCTGTTCATTTGACCTACCAACAAGTCTAAGGATCTTCCTAGTTGTTTCAGGTCCATTGGGATCTACTACGGGACGTCTAAAGTGACTAGGATGTAACGGGAAGCAGATTATATGATTTGCACACACTTATGTTTTGCAAAATAATGGAGAAAATAAACAGGGCAGCAACCTAACAGTTCTAAATGACACAAATGCAATGACTAAAATGCTGAAAATAAAATCTACCAGGGATCCTAGCACATGCAAGAGCATACCATGCTCTGATACCAGATGATGTAGAACTACGTATGGATGCAATGTTTTTGGTTAAGATTTTGCACAACTCTTGATTAGAGAAATAACAAAGAAAACTATTAGCAATTCAAAACAACGGAATAAAACAAAAAAGGGATCATGCCCGCTTAGGCTAAGTCACATAACCAGAGATTTGAAACTTCGAAATAAATTAGAAAACAACTTCATGCCAAAATAATAGTTTCAATAAAAATCCCTAGTCTAACAATGAAATTAGCAAACACATGAATACACTCAAAATTTCTACGTTTACTAAGCTTAGCAGAAGCAGGCGACGGTCGGCCTTCGTGACTACAATCAAACCACGAGAAAAGTTAGACTCAAGAAATAAGAGAAAAAGGGAGCGTAGGAAACCTTCGTCAAGGATCGGCGATGATCCTCCACTCGACGATCTCCAATTGTTCCTCGATGGCTTCCACCAAAGTGTCCAACATCCGCTCGATATAATCTTCCACCATGTGGTCGACCCTTGGGTTGCGTCGAAGAAGGTTGAATGTAAGATGCACACAAACCTGTGCTCATCATAGGAGAGGCCGTATTTAGTCTCTGGATCCGCCATTCATAGATGCTAGATGACAAAGTCTTCCCGCGGCTTGATAGTACTCTTGAATATTGTTGAAGAGAAAGAAGTTTCTCTTCAACTTGAAAGAGGGAAGAGCCAAAGACCGAAAACCTAAATAAGTTTCAGATTTGTTAGTAGAAGAGGGTGGTCGGCCAAGGGAGGAGCTTGGGAAAATCAAGCTCAGATTTTGGAGGGATTGGATTGAGTTTAGGAGGGGATTTTGGGGAGAAAGCTGAGTTTAATTTCCCAATCAAAGGCTCTTGACTTTGGAAATTATTTAGAGAGAATATGAGAGAGGAGGGGGGCGGTGGAGCAAGAGAGGAGTGGGGATTTAATTCCAAAAGGGGAGGCATGATTTTGGGAAGGAATTAAAGGAGGTGGGGCCTTGGGATTTTCGGCCAGAGGAGGTGAGAGGGAGTTTTGAATTCTTTCCCAAAGAGCCACTAGGATTTGGAAACAAAATCATTAGGAGATCCTAAGGGGCGCCGGCGACAATATGAGAGTGGGAGGGAATTTTGGCAAACAATTGGGGCTTCCTATTTTGGGTTTATGAATTAGGAAGGATTTAAATTAACTCCAATTTAAATTTGAAATTCAAATAGGGTTAATTTAGAAACTTTCCTAAAATAGATTTAAGAATTTAAGGAAGATTTTAAATTTCAAATTGTTTAGATTTGAATTCAAAAATCTGCCTCAATTACTCCAATCCTAATTAGGCAATGAAATTTAAAGTGGGAAGGAGGCTAGGGCCGGTGGCTAGTGGGGGAAAATTTGTGGAGCTCGGTTGGGAAGGGACGATGTCTTGGAGATGGAGATGGTTTGGATGTAAAGATGTCCGGTAGGGGTGGTGGAAGGGGAAAGGAAAAAGATAAGGAAGAAAACCACGAATCTGACCGTCTCCAAGGTTGGTGGGTGATCCGATCTCCCTCTCCTAGGGATTTCTCTCCAATCAAACTCTCAAGCTCTTACAAGAACTCATGCAATGAAGAAATTTTAATCAATCATCCCTTCTTGAAAACTAAAACAAGGGGCTATAAATAGCATAGTACATGAGATTCATGAAATAGAAAGACGAAAATGCCCTCGGGGCTTACATACGACATCCCTTTACTAGAAAGGTATGACGGGAAATAAAATAACATAAAATAAAACGAATACAACGACTCATAAATAAAACAATACATAACATAAATCGAAAGTACAATGACTCGATCGTGGCCGTAGATCGATGGCCACGCCTCTGATAAACCTTCCACAATCTGATGTCCCCATCAGTTTTTGTAGTCAAAAGTTGTATTTCTTGATATTGTGGTTCTATTAAGGACTTGAATTAGATCCCTAAAAAATCTAAGCAATCTTTAATTGACTGATCTCTGCTACTATCTTTGATGTTAGGAGCTTAGATACATTCTATGGATGATTTATTAATAACTTCAACAATATTATTGTCCCTTTGAAGGATCTTTTGGAAAAGGTCCAGTTTAGCTGGACACCATCCGTTGGCTAAGTTTTAAACAAATCAAGGTATTGATGACCGCATTAATAGTTTTAGAACTCCCTAATATTGGGAAAGATTTTGGGGGTATCATGTGGTGTTGGTATTTGTGGCATTATGAGCTTAGGTGATCAAGTCTGGTACTTTAGTGAAAATTGAAAGAGGCTAAATAAAATGTATTCTACACTTATGATAATGAATTTTATACTTACATCCAAGCATTAAGATTTTGCTAACATTATTTGTATTTAATGGAATTCTTTCTCTTATTGATAATTAAGCTTTCAAAACATATATAAATACTTAGAAGAAGTTGAGTAAAAGTTATTATTAAGTGGATTGAATACCTTAGGGTTTACATTTTGTCTTGAAACATACACGTGATATTCAAAATAGACCAATAGATGCATTATTCCAAATTTCTTTACTTTTAATCTCTACTCACATCCGTTTTTGACATAAGAAGATATGATTATGTGGTGTGCCTTGACTCATTAAATTTATCATGATCATAAGGATGTCATATATTCCTTTTGCTACTTTATGATGTGAAACTTTGCATTCCCAAGGACTCGTTTCATGATCATATTGTTTGGAAAATGCATGCTTGTGGTATGTTAGGTAGCATGGTTGGGATAAAATTATACATTTTCTTGAGTGTTGATTTATTGGTCTTCATTAAGAACGATACTACTTGTATTGTTAGTGTCATGCTTACCAGATAGAAAAAAATTGTTAAACAACCTGCTGGCATGTATACTTCTGCACTTGTACTTTTGACTCCTTAGGTTGATTTGTCTAAGATTTAATATTGGGATTACCTTAGGACTTTTCGTAGCCATGGTACTATAATGGTGCTAGTGGGCCTTTTAAAAAAGGCTCACTTTATTTCATGCTCCATGACTATTTATGCTTCTTATGCAACAAAACTTATCTTTTCGTGAAGTAGTTAGGCTATATGAGTTATCAAATACCATAATATCTTATAGAGATGTTAAGTTTTTGTTCTTATTTTAAGGATTTTATCTAATTGTTAGGTACTACTATTAAGTTTTCAATAGTCTTCACCTTTAAATTGATGATTAGATTGAGATAGTAAATAGAAGTGTTGGAAATACGAAAATATTTGGATGCCAAAAGTCTTGGTATTTGGGTTCTCTATCTTCTGATCATCAAATTTGCATAAAATAACATTATATGTAATTCTATGGGCAAGATATCATTTGAAATTGTTCAAGTACTAAACCCTAGAAATCCTATAGATCTTATTCCTTTACCATTGCATGTATATTCTAATTTTACAGCATTATTTTCATAACATATACATGATTTACATGATAAAATTAAGAAGCATGATCATTATAAAAAATTTTCTGATTCTATACATGTTAAGAGAAGTACTCAAGATATAAGAAATATGACTTTGTCATGATTCATATGTCTTGAATGCTGGCACATACCAGATAGAAGTAACTATAATCAAGGGTATTTAGGCATTTCAAAATTAGTAGGAAAATCTAATGCTTATATTTGAAATTTGCCTCATGATATACTTATTGGTCCTATTTTCAAAATTAAGGATATATCACCTGATCAAGGAACATTCGAAACTCAAGAAATTTCCTGGTGTTTCTTCTACATGTAAGATTTCAACCACAACTGCGGCTTTTATAGAACCAACATATATATATATATATATATATATATATATATGGTTCCACCTGCCTTTTTGAATGATGAGAGTATCATTTCAAATGAATTAATATTTGGGGAAACTGCAGAGCACAAATTTTGTGGTTAGGTGGACCTCCTTCATATGATATTTGGATGCCCAAAGAGGAATCGCAAAACCCAGTTCTACCGAGTTGAGTTCTTTGCATCCTATCTGAGTTGATGAAGTGTAGGTCTTCAAATAAGCCGAAACAATTTATAAAAGCCCAATTGGAAATGGTCCAAGTACGAGAAGTTAAAGCAGAATAGAACAGACGTAAATTGAGCCCATTTTCAAGCCTTTTGATCTCTTATGCTTTTGTATAATATTTTATTTTATTTTTTATAATTTTGAGTTATTTTGTTAGGTGTTGTCTTTCTTTTTTTTGGATTAGAATAGGTAAATTTAAAGTTTGTTAGAATTGGATAGGATTATATTTCATTTAAAGTTTAGCCTTATCAGTGTAATCTTATTTTCTAGAAGTAGGGATCCATGCTGTAGAAATATACGATGTTCAAGAACACCAAGGCAAATACAGAGAAGTGTAAATGAAGAAGAAAGCTAAAACAGGAATTCTTATTATATCAGGATCTCCCTGTACCGAGGAGTACATGCCTATTTATAAGAAAATATAACAGCTGCTATGCTACATACATCGCAACAGTAACATTAAGTATTTGATGTATTATCCTGTTGCTCTAATACTTGCTACATGATTGGATTATTATTAATTGAATGAATGTGGCCAATTGAGTGCTCCGAATTATATATGTGGAGTTTCTTCTATATAGGGGTGCCAATTTTTGACCCGACCCGGAAAAATTTGGGTTCGGGTCAACCCATTTATGAAACGTGTCGGGTTCGGGTTCGGGTTTAGTAAACTGACTCGTTTCAAAAATCGGGTCGTGTTCGGGTTGACCCGGGAACCCGAAAACGACCCAAAAATGACTCGGAAATGGTCCCTGCCCAGCTGCCCGCGTCGACTGCCGCTGCTGGCTACCACTTCCATTTTAATTAACCGGGTCGGGTTGTGTCAACCCGGCAACCCGCGCGGGTCAGGTTCGAGTTGACCCATTTAGAACCGAGTCAACTCGGGTTCGACCCGAACCCGACCCCCCGTCTACCCGAATTGACACCCCTACTTCTATACCTATCATCATTCAGTATTCAACATGAACATAAAATGAGTGGTATTAAAATCTCAACAAATTGGCAAAAGTTTTCCATAGTGGGATAAAAGAGATTTTCTTACGGCTATTATTACTATCAAAGCAATGAGTAGTAATCCCTGAAAATTAATGATGTGTGTAAATAACTTAGTATTTGATAAATCCTGCTTCCTAGAGGCATCTACTAACTTGGAAACATTTGCGTTTGTTTATATTTTTAATGAGTCACGCTTCTTTTAGTATTCATTACTCTTCTCTACACATAGTTGAAGTTGGTACTTCTATCGGGCATGCAGGAGGCATTTTTTACAGTGCCATCAGGGTTTGTTAAATAGGCACTTTGAGAAACTTCTCCAATGTGATCCACGTCTTAAAACACTAAATCAGCAACCAGAGATTGTTTTGGAGTCTTCGTGCTTTGAAGCTTCAGGCTTGGAGGACCAAGATGAGTCCAAGTGCCTTGAGTTTGAGAATGTGAAGGACAATCAAGGATCCTCTACTGGATTTCATGATCCCAAATTACCCCGTGCAAAGACGGAATATAGGGATAAAGTTGATGCAGTGCTAGATCTTTCAGTGAGGCAAGTGCATTTCCATGATTCAGGTAATTTTTGGTCCTGCACAAATCAACTGATATTACTTGCATTACTTAATGACTTGGTATGGTAAATCTGATATGTAGCTTAAAGAATGAAGAAAATGATCCTTTAACTCTTTGTGAAGGATCAAAATGATCCCCTAACTCTTTTGAGAGACTAATTTGATCCCTCAACTATTTAAAATGTGATATTTTTTGTTATAATATTTTATGTTGGAGTTAATGGTGTTAAATGTAAGAGTATTTTGGTCATTTTTAATTAAACATTTATTAAATGTAATTTTCAATTAATTATAATTTTTTAAAATTTAATTAAATGTTTATTTAGTTAAAAAATTTTATAATAATTTTAGTTTTAATTTAAAAAATGTCATATTTTATAAAATATGATGGTAAAATATGTGTGCCTAAGTTGAAAATAACATCTATTTGCATTTGATAACAATTAAAACTAAATAGATGTTATTTTTAACTTAGTTACCTATCATATTTTAAATATGACTAAAATTTTTAAATTAAAACTAAAATTATTATTTATTTTTTTAGTAAAGAAACATTTTATAAATTTTTTTAGAAATGATTACCATTACTTTAAAATTATGTTTAATAAATGTTTAATTAAAAAATAACAAAAATACTTTATATGTAACACCATTAACTCCAATATTAGATGTTAGGATAAAAAATATCTCATTTTAAAAAGTTGAGGTATCAAATTAGTCCCTTAAAAGAGTTGGGGATTATTTGGTCCCTCACAAAGAGTTCATGAACCATTTTGATCTTTTTCTCTAAAAGAAAGTATTGGTGCTCCTTTGATTCCTTATTACATTAGTTCTAACCTTTATATTTGCATGATTCTCTATGCAAACTCTCCCTTTTGCCTGTTTTAAACTTCTTTTTTGGGCTATCTTCTATTCTGTGTTAGGAAAAAGAAAAATTACTTGAGCAAAACTCTAATTTTGTTACTCTTTATTATGCCTATTTTTTCCCTGAGATCATTTTTTTTTGGTAAATCTTTTTAAGATTATCATTTCCTCATGCAGATTGTGTGAAGTTAGTTTTATGAATCCTCATTTGTCAAGATGATTACTTTTTGAGGTGTTAATTCTTATGTTTATGCAAATTCTTATGCATAGCACCTAGATATATTAAATTTAATATACCTTTAATTCCTTCATATGTGTTTCACATTAATTCCACACCTTGTGTTTAAACCATCATCATCTATAAGCCGTCGAATAGAGTTTGTAATCTTTTTCATCTTTGCTTTAACTTCTGCTGGTATCATCCTCGGTGCATATTATCTGATAATTTTGTTCAAAATTTGTGCAATCTCTTAGGAAACTCTACGCCTAAATAGTATCATTTTCTTGCTAGTCTAAGTGACCCTGTTTAATGGATTCAATAGTCTAATAATTTTTCATTGGTATGCAATATTTTTTTCATACCAATATTCAATAGTCTAATAAAAAAAAACAGAAACTCTCCTTTTCAGCAAAGTTGAGCTTCATTATTTCGTTATTGAGAAACTACATTACATATCCACCTGGTTATGCAACCATTTTCTCATTTTGGTTTTTAATAGTAGGTGCTTCTGTCAAGGAACCACCAGTGCAATTGGAACAGCTTAAAGCACCAAAACTTAGAGCCTCCATGTCCAAAGAGGATTTAGTAAGCCATTTAGAGCAATGCATTTCCGAACAAATGGCTTCAGGTAACCCACTCTTCTCAGCCGGCTGCTTACCAAACAAGGAAAAGCTAGAGGAATTGGCCGACCATCTTCTCACGGATTCTCAAACTTCAGTTTCTGATGAGAAATCTCTTATATCAAAAGTAAACTCATTCTACAGTCTCCTTCAAAAAGATTCCTCATTTCAAAACCTGCATTCAGGTATCAATCCTACTGCAGAAGAACACCAATATTTCCTTGAAGATGAATCCAAGCAATTATTGCCAGAAAGAAAAGCTCTCGATGACCCACAATCTTGTGGCATTACTAGAAAGGAATCATTCGGTGAATTGCTGATGAATCTACCTCGAATTGCCTCATTCCCGCAGTTCTTATTTTGTATTGCCGAGGACAATTATGACTAATGGGCTGCCTCTGAAAATGCTGTATGTCAATGGGTTTAGTAATGCTGTTTGGAAAGTGCTTTTGTTAACGTGAAAACTGAATCAGGGCAAGCTTTTGTTGACCTCAAAAGGGTTCTCTTCTTGTGAATGTGTGAATAAACCTTGTATAATCTTATATTCTCCTTCGATGCTTTCAGTAGCTTTTGCAAACTATTTTGTGCTCAAAATCAGCTCCCAGAAATACTTATTAAAAGAATCACAGGATTGTCAGGAGATTTCGTGGATCTACACCATCAGGTTTGCTCTTGCATGTGACCGGTCGGCTCACTGTGCATGGATTTAAATGTGGGTTCACTTTCTTAAATTATTTATTTAAGCTTCGTTTGGGACGGCTTTCTTCCTGCTTCTTAAAACTATTTTTTAGTTAAAAAGTTAAAATTTTTGTATTAGAAAACTGCTTTAAGAATCAGTAAAAAAGCCATCTCAAATGAAGCCTTAGATTCTCATAGACCGTTGGCTAAGGTTTCTATTTCTTCTCAAGATGATTTCTAAACTTCTTGACCGTAACATCTGCTAGTTTAGGGTTTATGGATTGTAATCCGAAGGTTGCCTGTGTGGGAGTGTTGGTTCTTTTTCCTTTTGATTTCTCTTACTTGTAGGACTTTCTTTTGTTATACCTGTTAAAAGTTGTCTTTTTTAACTTGTTTTTTGATCACCTGGAACTGCAGTATTTTTAAATTTAGGCTTCGTTTGGGTTAATCTTTTTATCGCATTATTTTCTTAGATCATAATCATAGTTCTTATTTGTCATTGTTTTTTTACTGTTTTTAATAAATTTTAGTGCCGGGAAGTTGCTTTCTACAGTAGTTTTTAAAATAGTTATTTTCTCTTCAGTAATTGTACAATCACCTTTATAAAAAAAATACGGTTATCTTAAACCGACCATAAGTACTTGAGTCAAGGCTCTAAAAAATTCCAAGAAAATAACGAGGGACGCATACTCTTGGACCTACAGCATAAAGGCTTAGGATGTTTGGGGAGTTCTCGAGTGGAAAAAAAAAAAAGTTAGAACCACATTTTGGGACTTTTTTTTTATGTAATTAGGATTTAACTCGAGCATGATTTTGTAAATATTTAATAAAACTCGAGAATTATTTGATATGGTAGGTGTTAAATTTGATTAAATTTCAGAAAACATTTTAATTTTATCTTAGGATTTAAATAATCTAATGATTATAAGATCTTACTTTATCTATTTGGTTTATATCAACTTTAATTAGACTTATTAAATTATCATTAACAGAATATCTCATCTCAATTAATCATTATTTAGTGATTTACTAAGTTAATTAAACATAATAACATTTATTTAGTCTAATTAAATTGCAATTAATACCAATTTGCTTTACTTAATGTTTGTAAATTAATAAATATCAATTATTCATAATTATTTAATTTTTTAGTTTATGTATTTATATCTAGTTTTATTGATTAAATATTAATCGTTTTCTTTCAAACCTAATTAAATTAATTAAAAATCTTAGCCGCATTTCCTATGTTTGAGGAGTTAGCTAATGTTTAACGGAGTCTAGGGAAGAAAAGTAGGGGAGCCAGCTAACAACCTAGGAGGTGAATTTTTGAAATTTTAAAAAGGAATGGATCAAAATTGAACACATATTAATGAAGTCAAGGGAAAAAAATAGTAAGGGACATTTTGAGATTTCGGAACCATTCAGAAGTGTCCCAACTTAATCTAAGTGTTGGACTTTATGTTTTAGATTGAAAGAAGATTTAATTTGAGTTGAATATTTTATTAAAAATTTGGAATTATATTCCCAGAGGTTAGGGTCTTATGATACAAGATCTGCCTCAAATCCTAAATCTAAATTTGGACACTTCACCATAGTTGTTCGAATCTAACTAATGCAGTGCAGAGTCTGGACTTATCCCGTCCTGGATTGGAAAGCCAGCTAACCACCTAATCGATTTTAAATACATGAATCAGTCATTTTATGATAGAGTGGTAGGGACATTTTTATTAAAATTTTGGAGAGCTGTGGTCAACATCTAGAGATTGTCTTAAGTTGCTCATTTGACTTATGCAGGGTGAAAATGTTAAATACTGATGCAATTAAAATTTTGACTTCTTTAAATATATTTCTAATGCAATACGTGCTAGTTGACAACTCCAAATCATGTATGCTTGAAATTTAAAAAGGCTTAAAAATAATTTTTTAGAAGACTGAGCTTTCCTAGGTCCGGCACCTCATTCTCATAGGTCAGATTATCCGGACTCTACCCGCAAGCAGGGAAGTGTCTAAAATAAGGGAAGAAGAAATGTAGAAATATGCATGCGACCCCGGGGGCGATCCCTTGGTCTGCAGAAAGTAAAGTGGCTGGACACCATTGACAACAACCCGGATTCTAGTTCTAATAAAGACGCAAGTGACTTTGAGTGGGATAGTTTGTCTTCAATTCTTCAATCTTCATTCCTTCAACCTCCTTGGATTGTTCGTGGTAAGCTACCCTAATGGAAAAGATAGCTCTTCTTTTAAGGGGAAGGTTACCCTTTCCGCTTTGGGTAGGAAAAAGATGATCCGAATTTAGATTTCTAAATATAAAAGGGCTACGCCCCTAAGGGGTATCCTTTTCTCTTTGGAATCCAACCTTTGGACCTATGTATCCCAACTCAAAGCTCAACTTGCACAACACTTAACATTTTACACAAATTACATTTGATATGAAATAAAAATTTTAGACTCTCCTGCAGGGTTATCCTAAGCATTTAATAAATAAAAAAAACATCCCAAGTAGTTATATATATATATATATATCCAATAGTAATCAGGATTAATTAAGTTAATTTAAGTTGGTTAAGATTAAAAAGTAGATTAATATTAAATATTTTAATTAGTAACTAATTTTTAGGAGGTTTGTTAAGTGTTTATTACTCAAGTTAAAAAATTCTGAAATTTTAATGGAATTATTGAATTTTCTAAATTATCTAAATGTGTTAATTAAGGGGTTAAAAGTTGACTTTTAAAATTAATATTAATATTAAATATTTCATATTTTTAATAAATATTAGAGCTTATAATGAGTTGTTAGACTATTAGCACGCTCAATTCAAAGTTTTCTATGAAAAGTTATGAATTTTAAAATTTAAAGCTTAGATTTGAACTATGGTTGACTGAATTGTTGACTTTTTGACTTTGACCAAATTTTGAAGTTTTGACTTTTTTAGAAAATAGTATATTTTAATTAGTCATTAGCCTTTGAGTTTGATTGATTTGGAATTTTCTATAATTAGTTATGAATTTTAGAAATTTGGATTATTAATGAATTTTGAAATTATACTACTTAAAAATGATTTTAGAATTTTGGTTCGAACTCATTCCAAACTTGATGGAATCACTCCCAAAAGTCATATATGGCCCTGGGGAGTGTTTCCAAATATTTGAAAATTATTTGAGATTTTTAATAATTTTTAATTAATTAAAATAATTAATCTTTGATTTTTCCTCAAAATTAAAATATCATTCTTCTTATTCAAGTCATGAAATTCATCAAATAAACTCATGTGATTGTTATCTATTAATGCATAATCTTTTCTAAGGATTTTATATTCTCTTTATAATTCTTGCAATTCTAAATTTAGACTAGCATGTATTTTCTTTAGTTTTCTATATGCATCATGAATTTTTTCAAAAACTTCTAACAATTCATTATAGGTCAAGTCACATACATCTTCTTGATCTGACTGATTAAGATTATCAGCCATTAAGCACAAGTTTGTGACTTCTTCCTCCTTTTCTATTTCTGATGAATCCGAAGTCAAGTCCTCCCAAAAAGCTCTTTGAAATATCTTCTTACCATTCTTCAGATTTGATTTCTCCTCTACCTTCTCCTTGTTAGGAGTGGCTTTTAGGTTTGAGAATTCCGATTTTATGTGTCTAGGTTTCTTGTATTCATAGCAAATTACATCATTAGAAACCTTAACATTCTTATTAAACTTATCTATGTTC
Source organism: Dendrobium catenatum (assembly GCF_001605985.2). Classification (NCBI taxonomy): domain Eukaryota; kingdom Viridiplantae; phylum Streptophyta; class Magnoliopsida; order Asparagales; family Orchidaceae; genus Dendrobium; species Dendrobium catenatum. The sequence goes on from NW_021573316.1 coordinate 1,641,822, forward strand.
CACTATTGACGTCTCTTCTGCTTCATTTTAAGCAAACTTCTAAATTGTCTAGTCATTAAGGTAATGTCATCCTCATCATCAGGTTATGAAAGATCACTTTCCAACTCCTCCACTTTTAGTGCAATATTCTTCTCCTTTCACTATTCACATACATCAATCTTCTTTTGACTCATTCTTTGCTCTTAGGCAATTAGTGAACCAAAAAGATTATCAATTGAGTAAATATTTAAATCTTTAGACTTTGTAATAGCAGTTATTTTAACATCATAGTAGGCAAATAATGGAGAATTTTATTAATCATTTTAACATTTTTTAGTTCCTTATCCAAAGCATATAAAGAAGTGACAATTTGAGTAAATCCTGTATACATTTCAGAAATAGATTCATTTGGTTTCATGTGAAATAATTCATAATCATATAACAAGATGTTTAATCTAGATTGTTTTACTTTATTTGTCCCTTCATAAGTAATACAAAATCTATCACATATGTCCTTTCCACTTTTGCAAGTAGAAACCCACATGTAGTCTTCTGACTTAAGTGCATAAAAGAAACTGTTTAAACATTTTACATTAAGTTGTACTAAGTCACATTTTTTTATAGTCCAATCTGCAAATGGTGTTTTAACTCTAATACCATCATCTAATTTAGTTGGTTTTGTATATCCTTCTTGAATTAAGATCCACATACGATAATCTAGTTACTCTAAAAATGTAGACATACATATTTTTCAAAAATTAAAAGGAATATTATCAAATAACGAATGTATAGTGATCGAGTACCCTTTGGGTGTGTTTTGGTTTCCAAAAGTAGCTATGCTTGCTTTTCAATTAAACTTATAGTTTTGAAACAAAGCTCTTATATCGCTTGTTGAATCTTGATTAGGTTGTTAAACCTAAGCTAATGTTCCAAGGCTAACTAAGAGGAGGGGTGAATTGGTAATTTTAAAAATTACTCTTAGATTTTAAAATTGAAAATCTTTAAAGATTTATAGCAAGTTAATTGATAATATTTGAAAATAAAATTTTCAACCACATAATAAAAACTTGTAGTAAATAAAATATGAAAATTTAAACGACACAAAGATTTATAGTGGTTTGGTCAAACACAACCTACATCCACTCCCTGAAGACTCCCTCTTCAGATATTGCACTATTACCAAAAGTGTCTCTTTTATTTCCCCCACAGCAAGACGAAGAAGCCTTTACAAAACTCTTTTCCACCAATTCTCGATGCAGCATACAACCTTCATCCTTTCACACTCTCCAAGTGTCGGCAGAGAACCGTCATCCTTTCACGCTTTCCAAGTGTCGGTAGAGAACTGTCGGTTGTTCACACTCTCTAAATGTCGGCAGAGAACCGTCGTCTTTTCACACCCTCCAAGTGTCGGTAGAGAACTGGATCTTCTTCAAAGATATTCTCACAAGCAATCTAGAAAGATAAGAGGAAAAGTGAAAAACATAAATCACATAGAGATTCTTTTTGAGTAACCTTGTGAACCCTTCACACTTCAATAGCAAGAAATCTCTCTCAAATACTATCTCACATTCTCTCTTTCAATTGCCCTTCAAAAATCGTCCAGAAAATTGAATTTTATAATTTTGAGATTGCACGATCGTATAGTACGATTTTATTTCATACGTATGAATTGTTTAAATACTGTTACATACAAACCTATTGTAAATCAGTACGAAATTATTTTGTACCCGATCATCGTCCGGTACGAACCAAGTTCTTCCAGGACGAACAATTAGAAAATTTTCAAAAATCATATGTATGAAAAGGAATCCCAATATTTTGTACTTTGGATGGCGTACGTACAATATCGTCATCGTTCAGTACGATCAATTATAAATTTTTTTTTCAAATTCATCTGAATGAAATGTCGGGATGAATTGGGACCTCACAATTTTGTACTCTGGAAGGCATGAATGAACTGAGTTCGTACAGTACGATCCATACTTAGAAAAACTATTTTTGAGCGAGAACGGACCCGTCAATTTTGTACTCGTAAAAGCATGTATGATATGTGATCGTCCCATATGATTCATACTTAAAAAAAAATTCATTTCTATTCGTTCGACTGCTTGTTGGGAAAAAAGAACTAACCAGATTATCCCGTATGAACGGATATCATACAGTACAATCATTTAAAAAAATGTGAATTTTAAACTCTCCTCTGATGTGTGTGCTTAGTTACTCAATTACAATCACACACTCTCAGACTCAATAAAATGAAAAATACAGATTTCAATTACAATAAACTCTAAAATGATCTTGATTTGAAGTCTTCAACAATTCAGAATATGATTTTTCTTAAATATTAGTACACACAAGAGCAAAATAATTCTCTTAAAATATGTTAGGAGAAATAATAATCAAAATAATAATATTTTGAATTATCAAAAACATACAAGTTGTAAGAATATCAAATAGGCAAGAACTAAGTAGTAACTATCTCAACAGGTACCCTTCCGGAGAATGAACTAGATGGAGCCTGAAGGAGACGATCTAAAGGGAGATGATCCGGAGAAGGACGATCCACTCGAAGATGAAAGATTGAAGTTGAAATGCCTGACTTTTAAGACTTGTGTCATTCATTAGGATTAGAATCCAGGATGTTGTCGGTGGAGCCTGACCACTATTACTTATACTTATACGGCACTTGCTGTGAACTTTACTGTGTTTTCTAGATTTATATTGATGTGTTTATTTTTTTGTGCGCAATAGAAATTGTCTACTTTTCTTAGATTTTTTTTTTCTTGCATGTGTGTGGCCTGATTTTCACTATGCTATTTAGGATAAAAATCATTTTTCTACTCGTAATTAATATTTAAAATTTTAAATTTTGAATAACATAGAAACATAACGATCTAGGAAATAGTCAGAATCATTCGGGGTCGCATGCATATCAATGCATTCTTCTCTCTCCTTCTAATATGACACCTCCCCTCTTGTGGGTAGAGTTTGGATAATCTGTCCTATGAGGATGAAGTACCAGACCTAGGGAGGCTCAGTCTTTTCTAAAAAATTATTTTTATATAAGATTATTTTTTAAAATCTTATACATTCATGATTTGGACCTTTTAACTAGTATGCATTGTATTAGAAAATAATTAAACTAAAATTTTAATTGCATTAGCTCTAGGAGCATTCACCCTACATAAGTTCAGGGCTAATTAGGAAACTCTCTAGATGTCTAGATGTCCGCCCTACTTCCAAAAAAACTCAACCTACCTATATATCTTTCATAAAGGCTGGACTATATGGATTTTAAACACTTAGAAGGATATATGGCTTTCCTTTTCAAGCATGATATAAGCCCATGTGCATTAGTTAGGACACGGGTGTTAGTGTTGGGTGTACATTAAACCCACCTTAGATCTAGGATTCAATGTTACTATATGGGGTGTCTCGGAGTATGCCTAAATAATAAGTAAGTTCATTCTCTTCAGGGACTATAAATCTTACTTATTTGTGTCACATAGATGGCGTCACTTCCATCCTTTCTCTCTGGATGCTTTGAGTGATTTATTTTCTTTCCCTCTTGTCTGCCTTAGTCCCTTCGGATGTCAGTGTGAACCGTGTGTGTTGACTAAGCCTTTTGAATCCATTTCTTCTCTTTTGAGTAGGATTTCCTAGTTTTCCCTTTTCGTACTAATCCCCCTTTTCGGGAAGAATAATATTAGATCCTTAATCGAGAGTTTTTTTGGGCCCTAGGCTCGAGATGTAATTAATCACCGTGGCTTGCGCCTGTGGGAAATGGAACTCCACCATCAAATAAACCCCACTCGAGCTAATATATCGAGTGGGGGAAACCCGTTGTTATGATTAGGTCGTGTATATTACTACCCATAGGGGTGCGCTCGCGAGAGCCGCTATCCTCAATGGTCAGTCGTATGTGCGATCTAATCTGCCCTTCCATTGGCCCATTTGCGAGGAGCGCGGAGGCCTGCGATTGTCTCTATCCCTCAGGGTGGTGCAGTCGTATACCTTATGCACTCTACAGCCGGCGGTGTCCTTTCGGAGGTCCACAGCCATGGCATTATATTAGCAACCATGGGGTTCTTTGGTTTTATGACATAGTATCTCTTTTTTTCCATCCTCACATGCTGTCACATATGGATGCCCTATTTTTCTCCAACAACTGGATTATGCAATAATATATGATTAGCTAATCTGATTAATTGGGATTCTTTGGAGGCTATTGAGTCCGACGCACTTTGGTGGCTTCTGAGGTTTTTTTTACTTTTGTCCTATAGGTTTTATTTTTTGTTATAATTCACATGTGTATTTTTATCATAATCTATTTCTGGAGTTGTTATTTTTTTTTGTATTAACTCTGTAACTTCTTTTTATAGCAATGGAAAGGGATAATCCTAAAATTAAAAAAAAAAGTTATATTTAGCACAAGATAAATGTCAACTTAATCATTAATTAATAATTTATTAAGCTGATTAAACACTAGAATTAATATGTACTAAAATTAAATCACAAATAATATCAATTTACTTAAGGTAATATATTTTATTTCTGGAGTTGTTATTTTTTTTTGTATTAACTCTGTAACTTCTTTTTATAGCAATGGAAAGGGATAATCCTAAAATTAAAAAAAAAAAGTTATATTTAGCACAAGATAAATGTCAACTTAATCATTAATTAATAATTTATTAAGCTGATTAAACACTAGAATTAAAATTTACTAAAATTAAATCACAAATAATATTTCCATGTAACGAGCCGAGCTCGAAAGGGACTAAACTCGACTCGTTTACACCCCTAGTCTCAATTCTGAAAAAACAGCATGATATAGAGACATTTATTAGCAAGACCTTTATTCATTTTTGGTATCAATGCTAAAGCAAATCAACCTATTAGTTACATGGTATAATTTGGTGATTTTTTTCTCTTTTTCAAAATTCTTCTATTGAATTTTTCATTCTTGCAATATGTATTCTTAGTCTCAATTTTGTTGGTAAAATTTTGATATTTATGATTCTTATTCTTCATAAAATTTGAATTTTTATCTCCCATTAATCGTATAAGGAGTTTCACTATTTTTGTGGCCTCCTTGTATTGATTCATTGATGAAAATCAAATATCCTTAAACTATTAATTAAAAAGTAAATTTGTTTTACTTATGATGAGCTTTAGAGCCACTGTCGTTCCTACACAAAATTAAAATTTTTATTATCCTTACAATCTTGCAATAAAATTATGGCTTAATGGCACATCTATTATTGATCTTTGATCAGACTTAATCCTTCTTGTAATGTGTTAGAGGTGAAACTTTTATTTTTTATTTTTTGTATTGAGTTTTAGAGTAGTTATTTTAATTCTAATTTTCATTTCTTACGATCCATGTTTCAAATTTTTGTTATTTTGGGCCTTTCAGTAAAGACTATATTTCTCCTCCATAATTTTATGCCAACAACAATTGGTTCAAACATGTTATTTTTAGGCTTCGTTTGAAACGGCTTTTTTATTGCTTCTTAAAGTAGCTTTCTAGCATAAAAATTTTAAAAAGCTGATTTAAGAAGCAATAAAAAAGCTGACCCAAACGAAACCTTAGGCTTCGTTTGGGACGGCTGTTTTATTGCTTTCTAAAATAGAGTTTTAGTACAAATTTTTTTTATTTTTGTACTAAAACTCCGTTTTGGAAAACAATGAAAAAGCCGTCCCAAACGAAGCCTTAATCTATCATGTGGGGGGATTTTGATGCAGTAGAAAGGAAGGGACTTTCATTATTTAATATACACTCCAATGATCCTCAAGGATATGTGATTATCATGATCAAGGGAGCATCTCCCAGGTATATGGTTATTATAATCTACAAAGCATATCATGATCATCAAGAAAACATCAAGTTTTCAATCAAAAAGCATCCTTCCTGCTATGTCAGATTATTTTATTACAAGCATGTGTAATTTTTGCCATGGGAATTAAACTCAAAGCTAATATGAGTCGATTAAGGCTTCGTTTGAGACGGCTTTTTACTGCTTCTTAAATCAGATTTTTAGTATAAAAATTAAATTTTTTGTACTAGAATTTTGTTTTAAGAAGCAGCAAGAAAGCCGTCCCAAATAAAACCTAAAAATCTCAAAAAGCCATTCCACCTTTCATATGTGTCAATTTTTGTCCAATTAAGGATAAAATCATGGGATTGTGATATTTTCATGAAACTCACCTTTCTTAGCTATCAATTCAACCATTCAAGTAAGAATTAAGTTGATTGCAAGAGATTCTTGATAATTCTTTTCTCAAATATGCATGAGGCATCCAATCAAAGAAGCAATCAATCATAAATTTAGGCTTCGTTTGTGACGGCTTTCTTTCTGCTTCTTAAAGCAGTTTATAGTAGAAAAAAATAAAGTTTTGTACTAGAAAACAGCTTTAAGAAGCAGTAAGAAAGCCATCCCAAATGAAGTCTTAATGCAAAGTATGAATCTCAAAACACATAAATATATAATTGAAGTTTTTGTTTAGCTCAATTGTATCATTTCAACATCCGAAGGAGCCTAACTTGGTTGGGTCTTTATTCAATGATGTCCTAAAACATCAAAAGCATTTCAAGAATCCTAAACCTATCAAACCTACATGAATTGCCCCCTAGGTTGGCTTGAATAAACTCGAACCAAACAATTAACTTATTTCTTAATCAACTAAAAGATTGTGCAATGAAATGTGCCAATATCGCCTCCAATCATTGAAGAGTTGTTGGATCATATCATCAACTTTAAGTAAATTATTACATATAGACATCAAATTCGTCCGGAGGCGAATAAGGAGGCACGACATTGTCCAATGCACAGCTCATTGCATGACATGACGCTGCCTCTAAACTCATTCGACATTCACATGTAATAATCTCTCCAACTTTAGCTATCAATGAAGAGCACTATGCTTTACTTATTTCATCAAAAAAATCACAAAATCTCAATTGTTTTTAAAAATGAGAATATTTTTATTAGTTAGATTTTGCTTATATATTTGTTTTGACTTTCAATGGTGGTTCAAAAGATTATAAATTATAATTTTGAGAAGTAATTATATTTATAAACATTTTCATCATAGATCATTAAGATATATTTTAGCTGATAAAATTGACTGAACTCAGAGGGCAGCTTATTGCTTTTATGTTCAATAATTTCTTTCTTAATTGAGGCTATTCACAAGTGATTACTGACTATGATGGATTTGAGTTATATTAAAAATGGAATCTTTTTAACGAAATATTTTAATTTTTAAATAAAATATTTAGATTTTTTAAAACTATAATTCAAAAAGATTCTTTTGACATTAGTATAAATAATCTAGATTGGAATCTCCGGTCTTCTCAATTTATTTTTTATTTTTTGATTGCGTGCTGAGGTGAGCTCCGCATTGTGGAAAAGCAATCATAGATATTTTTTTAATTCGTGCGCAAATACACGCACTGAGCCAAGCCACAGACTTAACCATCAGAGCCCGGCATTCTCTCGTTGGAGAAGAAGCCATTGGAAAAACTCCGGGTGGATCGAGGTTCAGCTAGCGAGGAAGATGATGGAGATGAGAGGGCCTGGATCAAAGTTTCCTTTTTTACGTCCTTTCTTCGTACTTCTCTTCTTCTTCTTTTCCGCGTCAAAGGCGGGGGGAGAATCGCCCTACGAGATTCAGCAGAGGGACAAAGTGTTCTTACTCCCTGGTCAGTCTTTCAACGTGAGCTTCGCTCACTACTCAGGCTATGTTACGTTGGATGAGGAGTCCGGAAAAGCGCTCTTCTACTGGTTCTTTGAGGCTGTGGAGGATCCCCATTCTAAGCCCCTTGTTCTCTGGCTTAATGGAGGTAAAATTGATTGAAAAATAATAATAATAAAAACTGCGCTTTTTTTTTTTGTTACTTTGGTGAAGTTGTTTTTTTTTTTATTTTTTTTTTATTTTTTTTAATGTTATTTTGCTAGTTTGGTGAAGCTTTGGGTGCTAGCTGCTTTATTTACTGTGTGGAAGACTGATTTTTGTTTCTTGTGTGGTTGCATGGCTGATTTTTCTTAAGAAATCAAAGACTGGATTATTTTGTATCTGTATTGTTTAATCAAACTGTACGAAATCAAAAGCTGTGGCTTGTTTGGATTCATTTTTCTTCTTTTTCTTTTGTTTCAAAAGCAAATGGTTAAGTAGAGATAACTTGTTTGGTAAGCTACTTTTATTTCTTGTTTTTTGAAGCAAAATGGCTTGTTTAATTAAATTTAGAAAATACCTATGGAAGGATGTTTTCATATGTTATTTAAATTACTGGACTAATGAGATATCAATTAGGATAATTAGAATTGTTATGTACTAGAAAAATTTAAAACTGTGAATTGTCTAATATCTTATATTTGCATAAAGATTGGTCATGCATAGATAAAAATCGTAAGAGACACCAGAATTTTTTATGTGGAAAGTATACAAAGGGGAAAAATGTTAGGTTGTGGCCCAATTACAATGATTTACTATATAATTATAAATACAAGAATCCTCTCTTCTTTATGATATAATAAAATGTGATGACACAATTGGGAATAATTGTTTAATTTTTGTTATAGGGATTATAGAAGTTGGGTATCTAATGGTGAATAGTTGTATTACAATAATAGGGCAGATGTTAGTGTCAAGTGACAATAGTCATATGGAAGAAGACAGAGGATGGTGGTTGTGATTGCTAAGGAGGGTCGTTATTGATAATTGCTGGAAAATACAATAAAACTCTTTAGCTCTCTCAACCCTCAAACCCCCTCCACGGAAAAAATAAGATTGTTTTTTTAGGGGGAATATTTTGGTAAATTTGGTCAGAATTCGAAACACTTCATTGGATAGTCCATATTGATCTGTTGATCATTATTTGTTTATCGAACATTTTAGTGCCTTAACGATGTCAAAATTGAATGATCTTGGGCTTGTTGGATACTTCTTATCGAGTTGCTCGATTTGAATATAAACATGCAAGATTTAAAAAACTATTTGATTCTTCAATTAACGCCCGAAATTGAGCCTAGACCAAATTAAATCAATTGGGTTGGCCAGCCGACTGCCACTGACTGTAGCGCTAGCAAACGCCATATTGAGGCAATATATTTATCTTGTTTTTTTTATTAGATATGTTTTTTCTCTTTTTAAAATTTATCTCTTTTTTGTTTTTTTTTTTGTTTTTGGGAAAATAATATATTTGTAACTTTCCTTCCCCTCTCTTCAATTATAAATGCCCACTCATAGGGGGAGCATTTGCTTCTCCCTTTGTTATTGGCTCAAATTCTTTCTCTTATGAGAAGATTTCTATTGTCTTGTATATGTTGTATGTAATTTCCCCTTCACATAGATAGGAAGTGTGTATCCCTCTTACATGTTCCAATGCTCCACCAAGAATAATAAATTTTCCTTCGGAGTTGTGGGAAAAATTCAGACCTCTTATTTCTCCATTTCAGGTTTTTATTCTACCTCCTAAAAGAAGCCCGATGCTGTCTTGCATGGTCAAAGCATTTTCTCTTTACAAATTCTAGCCTCTATCAGGAATACCGAACCACTTTACAAGCGGAGTTGGTGAGTGAAACCCAAACATTTTCAATCTCGGTTGAGATTCGATCTTCCTCTTAAAGATATATTATTTCCGTTGGAAAGGATTGAGATCCAAAAAGAATTTTTCACCCTATTATGAATCTTCAAATTTCTTTTCAATAGAGAGATAACATGTTAAAATTTGTTACAACTCATGTAAGAGATGATGCTTAATGTCATAGTAACGATATTAAAGAACACTCTAATATATGGAGTTTAACTTTTAACTTGATATCAATGTTTGATGTTAACATCGGTGATACTAAACACTAGCATTGATGTGGAAGCCATTGTCATCATTCGTTGTAGATGAGATAAAACTTGATTTCTTGCATTAAACTTTAAGAGGGAAGAGATTATTCGTTGAAAGTTTATATATCAGTTTGGAGATTTAGTGTGTGTTGACATTATATAAATCCAATAGTTCTATTTGTAGGTTTGAAATGTATATTTCTTCATGTATAAATTTGACTAATTTTCATAATCAATTTGTTTGAAATAATAAACTCCTTAACTTTATGCAAGAGTAATTCAAATTTGTGAGAGCTTGGCACTGAGAAGAGACTAAGTGCATTGTATGTCTTTTAGATATGAAATCTTCAAGTTTTTTAGAAATTATTGCCCCCATTTAAAATATAATGACCTCAATTTTCTAAGATCTTTGGAGGCTTATTCCTTTTGATTTTTTGTTGTAGAACATATTCTTTGAGGCTTTAGCCTTCTAAGATTATTTTTATGATACAGGTATCTTCTTAAGCTTATGACTTCGAAGGTTTTTGATGTACCTTTACTTTCTGAATTTTTGTGATAGGAAGTACTTGATGATCTCAAGTATTTCCTATCAGTCTTCGTAAAACAACGAACTTATACACAAAAATCTGCACAAAACCACGAAAACAATATATAATTTGTATTATTTGATGAAAGGGAAATGAAAAATAGCAAGATACAATTGATCCTCTATTCGAGAGGAGGATCGATCTCTCCCAAATCTCTAGATGCCTCTAAAGCCCAAAAGAAACCTAATTCTAAGAGATCTCAAATTTCAACCAAACTTAAGATGCCCTAACCCTAGGAAAACAAAGTATTTAATGCATAAAAATCAAAAGGAAATCTCTAAATAGTCCCTACATTCAATTTCCCTCATAAACTTCCTCAAAATTCCTTTCTAAAATGGCTCCCGTGGACCTGCAGCTCGCGTGGCCTATACAGGAGGCGGAACTCCTCCTCCCTTTTGCGCACTGGTTCGGTCCCGTTGGACCGGTCCAATGGAACGGTCTAACAATACTCCACTTCTAAACATTAACCTTGTCCGCAAGGTGGAAAGACGACACACTCCTCCATTCCTTCTTGATCGCAAATGGTAAGAACCTGAATAGTTCGGTCCTTGCAACTGTACCCCGGCGTATATCTCTCATCACATTTGAAACAGATCCCCTTCGCCCTCTTCTCATGTAATTATATTTCTCTGAGCTTCTTGAAGTTTTCCCCAGGTCTTCCTCTGGTATCTTTTCCTTCGAAGTCTTCCTAAGAGTACTCGGTGTCAGCTCCTTGGGTGCCAGAAAGGTGGTGGTCCTCCTATTCGGACCTCCTGATCTACTGCCTCCCATCTCGCTCTCCAGGTGCCTTTGATCCTCCACCAATTGAGCTAGCTCCATGGTCTCTCCCAAGTCACGATGCCTCATTACTCTAACCGCAGTCTAGATCTCTGATGTCAGTCCCTTCATGAAATTTTTCTCTAGCACTGTCTCAGGAAGGCGGTCCAATCGGCTAGCAAGGTATTCGAATTTCTCTCAGTACTCTGTCATGGAACCCTCCTGTGTCAAGGCGAAGAACTTCTTGTAGATGTCTCCTCCCATGCCAGTTCGGAAACGTTCTACCAAACAACCATTGAACTCTCTTCAACTTCGTATGGGTCATTGCATGTCCCTCCATTGATACCAAGATAAGGCCTTCCCTTCCAAACATAGGTCCGCCGCAGTCAGTTTCTCCTCCTCTATAAACTCATTGACGACGAAATATCTTTCTACATTGTAGATCCACTCGTGCGCATCCTCCCCCTCAAAGATTGACATCTTTAGTTTCCTCACCCTCGGGTCACACCTGTTTCACCTAAATCCTCCATAACCCCCCATTCCTCGAAGAGAATGTAATTGTCACAATCTTCCCACCAGCGATCATACCCAAACCCTTCATTAAAATCCCCTCTTCTTCTTTCAAAATCAGCGGCCCGACAATCGAAATCATCCATTCTCCTTACAAATTCAGCACCCCTTGTTGTGTAGCCAATGCTTATCTCCTCCCTAAATAGTGGTTCTAGAGGAGGCATTCCGTATTCTCCCTCCAGGATCTCCACTTCTCGAATTTCCCTTCCCCTAAATGTGTTAGGGTTCTCATCTCTTCCATGGTTGCCGGTAGTTTCCTTTGCTTCTGATGTCATATGTTTGGTTTTGGCTTCAAGCAATTTCCTCAACATGTCTTCCACCACGACAAATTTTTCCTCCATCCTTTCATTGATGAATGCAATTTGATTTTGAAAATCAGCAATCTTCTCCTCAAAATTTTCTTTGAGTTGCCCAAGTTCTCCCTCCAAAACTTTCACTTTCCTTCCGGCCATTGGTTTCCCTTTGATCGACGTGTTCTGATACCAATTTCATAGGAAGTACTTGATGATGATGTGAAATAATCCTGCGAAAGTGACTTGCTTAAAGAAGTTTGCACTTTGCACGTTTAGATTTAGAGGCAATAATAAGCAAGATCTTATGCGGAATTGAACGATAAGTTAAATATTAAAGTGGTACCTAGCTTAGGTTATCTCACATGCATAGAAGTTAAGTTCAAAAGATAGTCAGCTTAATCCAACATTGCATACATGGATCGTTCCAACAATTGATTCCAATACTAACAATAAGATTAGTCTATGAAAGATCCCTCATACAACTCTTCTAATTACTAGGCTTTAGCGGAGAAGCATTAATATGATCTTCATGAATATAATAAATTCACATTCAAGGATGTAACTATGAAGATAGAGAGTCGGGTGTCGAAGTTACCCAAAGACAAGAGGGATACGCACTCCAGCAAGGTTGTTTGAAAGTTGGGGAACAAAGTGGACAGCAACCACGAACCTCCTCGCACTAAGGAACACCCAGGAAGAGGGGCAAGTACACGTTCCAGATCTTCTAAATCACGGGTTGCAGGTGAAGCATCAACAAGGAAGATGTCAATTCTCTGAACTTCTGGACAGCAATCCCGATAGGAAGATTTCAGGCTCACCAAAATCCAGACAAAGGAATTTCAGATTTTTGGAACCAAAATCTGAGAAGACTTACCGTTTTTCCAAATTCTTCTACAAAGCTGAAGTAATTCTTTGGAGGAATCTGAAATGTTTCAGATTTTCTTCTCTAAAAAATCTGAGGGGAATTCCAACTCTCATTTTAGGGAGGAAAAACTTAGCGGCAAGACTTATGGAAAACAAGCCACGTGAAGTAGAGGAGGAGAGGAAATCTGAGAAGGAATAATCGTGATTTCCAATCTCAGATTTTGAAATATGGAATAAAAGTTGAAATTACGTTTGAGAGGGGAGGTATTTGGGAGGTAATTAAGAGGTGGTGAGGTGGCAATTAGAGAGAGAAGCAATGGGGGTGAGGTGGCCGGCCATATGGAGAGCAAAAGGCTTGGTATTAACTCACATGGGGCCCACAATTTAATCACAAATTTTATTCAAAAATCTGGAACGGAAATTACAGGTTTCAATTAAGAGGAAAATTTCCTAATGTATGGCCCTCAATTGAATTGATTGGAATTTCAAATTGGATGGGAATGCTATTAGGAAGATTGCAAAAAATCAGGGATTTAACTTAGGAAAGTTAATTATGTCTCATGGGGAGGTTTGAAATTTCAAATTTTAAACCCCATGAAGGGAGGCTGGTGGCAATGAGGAGGAGGGAGAGGGGTTAGGGGGGGAGATTCAATGCTTTCCAAATAAGTGAGATCAAGTAAGAGGGAAACTAATAGCTCCATTCCCAATGAAATTTGAATTGGATTCATTATTTATTGCTAGGCCACAATCAAGGAGCTACAATTCAAATTTCATTGGGAGTGGAGCTATTAGTTTCCCTCTTACTTGATCTCACTTATTTTGAAAGCATTGAATCTCCCCCCCTAACCCCTCTCCCTCCTCCTCATTGCCACCGGCCTCCCTTCATGGGGTTTGAAATTTGAAATTTCAAACCTCCCCATGAGACATAATTAACTTTCCTAGATTAAATCCCTGATTTTTGGCAATCTTCCTAATGGTATTTCCATCCAATTTGAAATTCCAATCAATACATTAGGAAACTTTTCTCTTAATTGAAACCTGGAATTTTTGTTCCATATTTTTGAATAAAATCTGTGATTAAATTGTGTGCCCCATGTGAGTTAATACCAAGCCTTTCTCTCTCCATATGACCGGCCACCTCACCCCCATTGCTTCTCTCTCTAATTGCCACCTCACCACCTCTTAATTACCTCTCAAATACCTCCCCTCTTAAACGTAATTTCAGCTTTTATTCCAGATTTCAAAATCTGAGGTTGGAAATCACGATTATTCCCTCTCAGATTTCCTCTCCTCCTCTACTTCACGTGGCTTGTTTTCCATAAGTCTTGCCGCTAAGTTTTTCCTCCCCAAAATGAGAGTTGGAATTCCTCTCAGATTTTTGTGAGAAGAAAATATAAAACATTTCAGATTCCTCCAAAGAATTACTTCAGCTTTGTAGAAGAATTTGGAAAAACGGGAAGTCTTCTTAGATGTTGGTTCCAAAAATATGAAATTCTTTTTTCTGGATTTTGGTGAGCCTGAAATCTTCCTACCGAGATTGCTGTCCAGAAGTTTAGAGAATTGACATATTCCTTGTTGCTGCTTCACCTGCAAACCGTGATTTAGAAGATCCGGAACATGTACTTGCCCCTCTTCCTGGGTGTTCCTTAGTGCGAGGAGGTTCGTGGTTGCTGTCCACTTCGTTCCCCAACTTTCAAACAACCTTGCCGGAGTGCGTATCCCTCTTTTCTTTGGGTAACTTCGACACCCGACTCTCTATCTTCATAGTTACATCCTTGAATGTGAATTTATTATCTTCATGAAGATCATATTAATGCTTCTCCGCTAAAGCCTAGTAATTAGAAGAGTTGTGTGAGGGATCTTTCAAAGACTAATCTTATTGTTAGTATTGGAATCAATTATTGGAACGATCCATGTATGCAATATTGGATTAAGCTGGTTATCTTTTGAACTTAACTTCTATGCATGTTAGATAACCTAAGCTAGGTACCACTTTAATATTTAACTTATCGTTCAATTCCGCATAAGATCTTGCTTATTATTGCCTCTAAATCTAAACGTGCAAACTTCTTTAAGCAAATCACTTTCACATAGATTGTTTCACATCAGATGATCTCGAGTATTTTCTATCAATCTTCGGAAAACAGTGAGCTTCTACACAAAAATCCGCACAAAGCCATGAAAACAGTAGATAATTTGTATTATTTGATGAAAGGGAAATGTAAAATAGCAAGATACAATTGATCCTCTATTCGAGAGGAGGATCGATCTCTCCCAAATCTCTAGACGCCGCTAGAGCCCAAAAGAAACCTAATTCTAAGAGAGATCAAATTTTAGCCAAATTCAAGATGCCCTTACCCTAGAAAACAAAGTATTTAATGCATAAAAATCGAAAGGAAATCTCCAAACAGTCCATACATTCAATTTTCCTCCTAAACTTCCTCAAAATTCCTTCCTAAAATAGCTCCTGTGGACCTGCAGCTTGCGCTGCTTGTACAGTAGGCGGAACTCCTCCGCCCTTTTGCGCATTGGTTCGGTCCCGTCAGACCGGTTGGATCGGTCTAACATTTTTCCTTGTAAAATTTTTAGATAAAGTGTAGGCTCGATCAATCATTTGCTCTCATAGAGTTTTTCTAGTGATGAACCTGTTCACCACTAGCTTCTCATTGAGGCTGCCTCATGGGCTTACCTTGTACTTGTTGTGAGTGGAAACCTTATATATCGCTAGCTTTCATGTAGTTTTTCTAGTGAGGACTATCTTTCCATTAGGACTACTTAATGGGCATGTTTTCTAAGGGTTGTGAGTAGAGATCCTGTTGGTTACTTTCCCTCATGAATGTCTTCATGAAAAATCTTAGCAGAAAAAAAAAATCATGGGGTCTGACCTAGTTATAATAATCCATTATATAATTGTAGGTACAAGAATTTACTCTTTCCTACAATTTAGAAAGGCATGATTATACAATTAAGAATATTTATCTGATTCCCTTTATAGGAATTATAGGAGTTGGGTGTCCACATACGGATGGTTGAATTCAAATAATGATGTTAGATATTAGTAGTCAAGTAAAAATAGTTGGATGCTGAAAGTCAACTGATGGTGGAAACGATTGCTGATGATGATCATTGAAGGTAATCAATGGAAAATGCAATAGAGTTCTTTAGATCTTTCAGCTCTTAGACTCATACCATCTAAAAAATGAGGTTCAATTTATAGCTTTTTCAGATGGACATTTTGGTAAACTTGGCGAAAATTCAAAATACTCTATTGAGCGGCCCATGTTGATCTCATTGATCATATATCATTTATTCATCATTTGAGTGTTTTAATTATGTTAGAATCAAATAATCCTGGGCTCATTGAATTTTTCTTGTTGTGCTGCACAATTTGACTATAAGCAAAGTAGATTTGGAGACCACTTGATCATTTAGTTAATGCCTAGAAGTTTCAAGTATTTGATTTGAGCTCATTTGAAATTAGATTATATCACTTGTGTTGTCAATGGGTTCGTCTCGTTGAGAAATTCAATTTGACTATAAGTTTGTTGCAATCATAATTTGGATGGTACTAAAATTAATACCAAAAGTTTCTAATTCAAATATTAGCTTGAGATTCATGTTAATCAAGTAAATCCTCTGGATACATATCAAGAATTAATTGGTGTATGATTAATGTTCTTAGTATTTTAGTGGCAATATATACCTATGTTCACATGGGTCGGGTAAGTCATTATGAGAACTTAAAATCACAAGAAATCTCAATTGAATTATCTATAAAAATCTCATTCTCTAATTGTTTATCTATAGATTGTTTAGACTCATCCTTCTCTATTTAAAGGAGTTTGACTAGGTTCCATTTAAACCAATTATTTAAGAGATTCATTTAAACCCAACCTCTATTTTTATCCCTTCGTATTGAGTTTGGTTCATTTCTTTGCTGAAGTCTCGATATTATTTAGGGATAACTTTGGATCTAACAGACTTTGTAGTGAACATGAATTATGTCAAAAGTTAGGATCCACAATATGGGTCATTTTAGAGCCTGCAAAGGGTTTTGCATGATGAGCAACCTAATAACAATGTCACTGATGATCTATTTAATAAAAGAAAAAAGAGAGCAAAAACAATTCACCTACATCTCATCCCCCTTGCATGACCTTCTCAAATTGCATAAATGCCCCTGCCCAATCTGCTCCTACTCTGTCCCTCTTGCACGTAGTATCTCGTGCCCACAGTAACATCTTTGAATTTTTTTTGAAGCTCATTGATGAGAGCCAAGCTTAGAACATGCTTGAATTTTATCATATCTGTAACATGAGCTCTGAAGTAATTATTGAAGGTCAAAAACGCTAAAACCAAAGGTTAAACAATATTTTTTTAGAAATGAACTGCTAGCCTCACATTTATAGGCATTGATGCTTATGTATCAAGCATGTGCTAAAATTTTGGGCATTCTTTTATACTAACACTCTAGATTAACCTGTGATTATAACTCAAACCACCGAGGTTGAATTGGGTATTGTTGACACTTTCATTCTTTTGTCCATCTCGACTTCTCATAAGGGATGAGAGAATTATGAAATTTTTGCACCCGCATATTCATCTAGTTCAGGTTTATCAAGTCATTATGAAAACCTAAATTTGGTTGTTGAATTGACTAATTGAGAATGGGTTGAACTGGCTGCCAAAATTGAATCTTGAATAATTTGTGGAAGACTTAGTACCAACTTGACCTTCATGACTAAGTTGTTGAACTCACTCAAAGGGATCTACAAAGTCACGGATTAATTGATGTTCTTTGCCCAAATGAACTCACTTGTAGTACTTGTCGTCGAACTAGGAGTTCTTATTAGAAAATTTCACTAAAGGTACTCACCCAAAATATATAACTTGTTCAAAGTTTTCGTCTAATTCTCGTCTAATTAGCTACACGAAGTTCAACCTATGCATGCTTTATGTGATTGTACTATATAGTTAATTCTATAACAACTTTGATACTCTCCTATAAATAGGGGGTCATTGGCCAAGCATAAATATCATATATATCACAAGGAAAGCTCATTAGAATTCTCTACAATATCTTTTTTTAATTGATTCTCTATAGCTTGGTTCGACTCATCCTTTTCTATTCAAGGGATTCAACCGAGTTCATTAATCAATTCAACATCTTAGAGAAATTTATTATAAAATAAAAATTTTATAAAAAATAAATGAATCTTAATTGATTAATGAAACTGATTTCAATATTTTTTTAATCAATTATGTTATAGGTCTACCTCTACCATACTTAAACAACATTGGTTCAAATATTGTTCGTAGAAGATATACTAAATTTTACTGTGAGAAAATTGTATTAAACCCAAAAAATAGAAGGATAGAGAAAATACTTAAGATCGATATTGAATCACTTAAAAAATTAGTTTGCTTTTTAC
>NW_021573317.1:0-521 GCF_001605985.2 Dendrobium catenatum
AGGATAAATCACTCTCCAACCAGATTAAGAAATGTTCCCTATCTTATGCACTAGTCAATAATTTGTTATACCGTTGGTCCTTCGATCACATGTGGCTGTGCTGTTTAGACCAGCGAGAAGCCCTTAAGATTGTTAATTAAGTTCATTCAGGACTATGCGGTGCACATCAATCGGGTCCAAAAATGAAATTGAAAATTAAAAGACTTGGATACTACTGGCCTATAATGATTGACGATTGTATGAATACTATAAAGCACTGTCATCAATGTCAGGTTCATGGTGTGGTTTTGCATCAGCCACCTAATGTGTTACACCCTACGATAGTTTCGTTGCCCTTAGAGAGTTGGGGTACGGATATCATTGGGCTGATTGACCCTCCCTCCGCGAGAGGTCATCGTTTCATATTAGCAGCGATTGATTACTTTTCAAAGTTGGCGGAAGCAATTCCCCTACGCAATGTAACATCACACCATGTCTTAAAATACTTTCGTGACCATATCGTATATCGATTCAGCGTACCC
>NW_021573318.1:0-203 GCF_001605985.2 Dendrobium catenatum
TTTGCCTCCCAACTTTCGATGGGCTAAAATAGGCCTTCGAAGGACCAACACCAAGTCTACCGCTTGGAAGGTCCTAGGTCGCACTAACTTATCATGGGCTTGAACCATACGGGACTTATAGAACTCTAAACTTTGTTGAGCTTGGAGACGTCGCTCTTCAAGGCCATCGAGTTCTTCCAACCGTAATTTTGCATTTTGTTCTT
>NW_021573319.1:0-736 GCF_001605985.2 Dendrobium catenatum
GTTTCAAAATCATAAGTTTAGATAACTTTTTGAAAACAAGTATGGCTAATTTTAGAAACCGTAAAACATTAGAAGGATATTTGATTGTTAGACCACCTTTATTTGAAAATATTTTTTTTAATTTTTGGAAAATTCGAATGTCTACTTTATTATAATCAATAGATTATCGAGTGTGGCATATGATTCAAAGTGGTTATTCTGTACCGTCACATATTATAGATGGAATCAAAATTGAGACCCCTTTTTCTGAATGGAGTAGAGTAGAACAAATTTATGCTGAATTAATTGCTAAATATATGAATTATTTATTCTGTGCTTTAAATTCTGAAGATTATATGAGAATCTCTAAATATACTACCGGCAAGAAAATTTGGGACAGTTTATGTATTACATATGAAGGTACTAGTGAAGTCAAGCAATTTAAGTTGAATTTTTTTATGCATGGCTATGAATTCTTTAGCATGAAACTTTATGAGACGATCTTACACATGTATACTAGTTTTATTCAAATTATAACATCATTACATGCTTTAGGTAAAGAATTTTCAAACTTTGAAATAGTCAATAAAATTTTAGTTGTTTACTTGACAAATTTGATCCCAAAGTTGTTGCTATTTGTGAATCAAAAAATTTGAATCAATATTCTATTGATAATTTGATTGGCTCACTTATTGCCTACGAGCAATATTTGGGTCAAAGATTTTTGGATGCAGGTGAAACAATAATGCTAAAAGCG
>NW_021573320.1:0-277 GCF_001605985.2 Dendrobium catenatum
TTATATGTCTAAAATTCAAGGCTCAACAAGATAATCAATATGAGAATGAAGTGGGGCAAGAGATTTGATATGCAAGATGAATGAAAAGTGGATTCACACACAAACTTTAAACAAAGAAAATGTTGGAAGATAACAGGCTACAAAACGCACACACAACAACATACTAACTCACACGAACACATAGCTAGAACAGGTGGACGAGTCACAAAAGAGGGGGTCTAAAGTGTTCGGTCTAATGGAACTGGTGTAGGGGGAGCAATGAAGACATCCTTAGCTA
>NW_021573321.1:0-241 GCF_001605985.2 Dendrobium catenatum
ACCGCCCATACACGCTTTTCTTAGCGTGGTGGGAAGGGAAACCGGCGCGACACCTACGACGAGGTAGGTGAGTGACCCCTCGGCCCCAAAGTCTTGTCCTCGACGTGTGCGACGAGCCGGCTAACCACCTATACATGCTTTTCTTAGCGTGGTAGGAGGGAATCCGGTGCGAAGCATACGACGAGGAAGGTAAGCCTGGTGCACGCTTTTCTTAGTGTGGCCGGGACAACTCTTAAGTACC
>NW_021573322.1:0-878 GCF_001605985.2 Dendrobium catenatum
GGGTATGCAGCTTATCCCCAGTGGTGGACAGCTGCAATAATTCAGCACAATCCTGATATGTGATTTCAACATGGCGTCGATTCAAATAGGAGGTGAGAGCAGTGTAGGAAGAATTTATGTGAAAGTTTGCATAGAATTCAAAGAGAAGTTCAGAATTAAAGGGTACTGCAAGGGTGAGAATAAAGAAATGAGAAGTGTGGGCGAAAAGATCCAGGGTCATGGATAGAAGAGATAGACTAGATTGATGATTCGTGAGAGAGTAATGCCACACTCCTTGTAACGATGGTAGGCAGCCTGATCGTCTGCCTCCCTAAATCGAGGGTCCAGTGTGGCCTTCGAGGAGCTTCTAGAGGTTTGTCGAACTAATTTTCCTCTAGCCATAAGCAGGAAAAGAGCAAGAAACAGTAAGATCAGAGAGTAGAAGGAAGTGTGAAGAGAATGGGGCAGAAATATGGCTAAATTTAAAGAATCGGACGGATCATCCAGGTCGATCATAGGATTTTCCATGATGATCCGGTGCAATTATTGTGAATAGCCTGATTGGTCAAAAAGGCAGTCCGATCATTTTGGCGGATGCGACACAGATGATTGTCCCAAGGAGTCAGGCCAGTCGACCGTTGAAAAAGCATATCGTCCAGGCTGATTAGGTGGATCATCCAGGATGATGCTCAATAATGGATCATACCTACCAAATTTAAAACATTTAAATCATGCGCTACGTGTATCGTCCAGGACAAAGAGTGGATCGGTCGGGATTATTGTCCAAAAATTGATCGTCCTGGGCAAAATTATAGATTTTAAATGTGCGACACGTGTATCATCCAGGACGAACAGGTGTATCAGTCAGGACGATAACCAATAAATGCCTAATTCAAGAT
>NW_021573323.1:0-239 GCF_001605985.2 Dendrobium catenatum
GACAAACTAACAAAATAAAAGCAGTTTATTTAAAAAAGTTTGAATATCTAAGAAAAAAATTTCTTAAATTAACATAGAACTCTCTTCTAAGATATAAAAAGTCAATAATATATACCAATATACCATATTAAGATGAGTTGGAGAAATTCTGATAATAGTTAAATTGAAAATCTAAGGCAATCTAACCACAACAATGTTGTGAGCTCCGAAAATTTGTGCCGCGACCTTCCTTGCTTTCA
>NW_021573324.1:0-219 GCF_001605985.2 Dendrobium catenatum
CCATTCACACTATCCCCAGTGTTGGCAGAGAACCGTCCATCCTTTCACACTCTCCTAGTGTGGGCAGAGAACCCTTCCGTCCTTTCACACTCTCCTAGTGTGGGAGAGAACCCTTTCGTCCTTTCACACTCTCCTAGTGTGGGCAGAGAACCCTTTCATCCTTTCACACTCTCCTTGTGTGTGCAGAGAACCCTTCGGCTGTTCACACTTTCCAAGTGT
>NW_021573325.1:0-236 GCF_001605985.2 Dendrobium catenatum
TACATGATAACATCTTTTGAATAGTTGAAAGAGTACATATTATTATAGCTAATTACTACCTTAAACTGATTATTATCACTGATACTATATGGATATTAACCTTATGGGCATTAATTTTAGTTATTGCTTACTATTACTGAATATGAATACCGACATATAATTATATAATTGATAAACTGATGAGAATGATTGAATGATAAAGAAAGAATGATTAATTGATACAGCTGACTGGTATA
>NW_021573326.1:0-374 GCF_001605985.2 Dendrobium catenatum
TTCAGCCAGACTATGCCAATTATTCTATTTAAGGATTAACCAAATTAGTGATATATATTTCTTAGATGATCTATTGTCCCTCCAAAATAAGCTTATGATCATGTCATATTTTAATTATATCTTTATTTATATTACCTTTTTCATAAGCCTTATTTTTAAGTTCTTCTAATTCATTCAATTGTATTAAAAAATTTTTTCTTACACTCACTTAAAATTAAAATTTAATTCAATTTTATAGCTCAAAATCCCTTATGCTCTAATTCTTTGAGAGGGTGGCAATATTTTCTTAATACTAACCTGTAGGGAAACATTCAAATAGGGGTATTAAAAGTAGTCCTATATGCTCAAAGTTCATCATCTAGCATGATAGTCCC
>NW_021573327.1:0-265 GCF_001605985.2 Dendrobium catenatum
AAGCTTTTAAAAACTTATTTTTTGAAAACTGCTCTAACACCACTTGAAAGTGCTTAGATGGCACTTGAAAGTTCGTTAGAGATGTTAAGCACTTATGAACCGGCCCAAGGCTAATTAAAGAGAGAGGTGATTTGGAAAAGAAGAATCTTTTAAACAAAGACAAAAACCCAAACCAAAATCACCACAAAAAAGTGCTGAAATTTAATAATTACGAAAGCGATAATAAGAGAAGAACACACCGGATTTATAGTGGTTCGGTTAAACC
>NW_021573328.1:0-398 GCF_001605985.2 Dendrobium catenatum
CGAGCCTATTCACGTTCTAGGAGGAATCCCGACCGATTGAGCGAGCTTTGGATCTCGACGTTAACAGTGAAGTTGTTCTAGACGAGTCCACAAGTCCAACAAGCCCAAGATCTCCCGAATCCACCGTGTGGATTGAGGTAAAATCGAAACCCTAGCTAGAACACTCGAAGCTATTTAACTTTTTATATAGTAAATATTATTCTACAAAAATTGTTCCCCATGGATGCTCTTCACTAGTAGAACTTAAATCTAAAATTTCGTTGCGTTTGGTTCATCCGTTTGAGAGAACGAGGCCAAAAACCCCTTTAGGGTGCCGATGTCCGTCCGCCCAGGTTGGGTGCAGGCTGGACCGTTGATCCGTGGATCAACGGTCCAGATCGAGCTGCACTGCGGGATGG
>NW_021573329.1:0-1396 GCF_001605985.2 Dendrobium catenatum
ATCCAGAACCTGCAAATCCTTCAACAAATCCGTAAAGAACAAAGCGAGGATCGAAGAAATTTTTCTTCAACAAGTCCGTCAAAGCACAAAGCAAAGGACCGGAGAAAATTATCCCAAAGTTTACGAAAAGTCTTAGGCTGAACTAAGTGGATTCCGTCATCAACAACTCCGTCAGGCACAAAGCACTGGACCGATGACCTTTCGCCATCGACCTAGCACAAACCTAAGGGTTTAGGTCACCGGCATCTACTCCTTCATCAAGCCCGTCAAAGCTAGAAGCATAGGGCCGAAGGTACAAAAATCACCTGACAAATCAGTAAAGACAAATCAGGTAATTCTTCATCAATGTCCGCACCACAAAGCACAGGACAAAAGAAACCAACATCTCAATCATCTATTGATACGTCCAAGAAGCTTATGGAGAAGGAAAATCTTAGTCTGACATCCAAGAAAGCTTTTGGAGATCCACGAAATGGAAGCCCTAGTGTGACATCTAGAACAAATATCTAGAGATCCACAGGGTCAATCAGCTTACAACAAACGTGATTCGCTCTGGACGCGTACCACATTTGTTGGGGGGCATTTGTTGACCTCTGAATAAGAAATCAAAAGAGAACGAGAGAGATCGGGAATACCTCATATCCTGCCGAATCCCACGAATCCGGCTGAAATGTCGCTCACCTCGGACTATCGAATCCGCGAATCCTGCCCGAAATTCCGCCGAGGCACTGTACAGCAGTGCCGAATCACTTTTCCGCTATTCATGCGACCTCTCCTCGATCGAGAGTCCAAACTCTTCGTTAAATACCGACCCCAAGCTCACGATCTCTACCTGATTCCATTCGCTGCTCTCTCCTCTTCTGGCTGCTTCTCGACTCTAAGCCACGACCGAACCCTACTCCTCCTTCTCTTCCGAAATCCCAGCCGAGCTCTTCCCGCAAGCATCACGTCGCCTCCTCCGATCTCCAACAGGCCGCAGCCATACGACCTCTAAGCCCCATTCGCTACTTCTCTCCGTCTGGCCGAACCACTCCGATCAATTCCTCTTGCTCCACCTCTCTGTCTTCCTAACGAGAGAGAGAGAGTAGCAGAAGAAGAGAGACAGAGAGAGAATGAGAGAAGCAGAGTGAGAGAGAGTATGGCAGGAAGTTGCTGAGAAACCTTACTACTCCTCTAAGTCCGAACCTTCCACCTCTTGCCTTGCCCGAGTCTCCCTGCTCTCTGTCGACCTCCCTCAAGCCGCTCTCCTGCCCTGACTAATCAAGAGAGATTAATCACCACCTCTTAACCATCTTTAGCTTACTATAGTAGTTCTAGCTAATAATTGAATACTCTATCACTATGATGGACTATGTAGTCAGGTGTTATGTTATGTCATTATTATATTATCGTTATA
>NW_021573330.1:0-429 GCF_001605985.2 Dendrobium catenatum
CAGAAATCCAATTCCAAATTTTTAATTGAGGGCGATAAAAATACTAAATTTTTTCATGCGATTGCCAATAAGAATAGGTCTAAGAGTAAAATCCAAAAAATTTTGAATAATGATGGCATTTTGTTGGATTCGGATGAGCTTATTTGTAAGTATGGTGTGGATTTTTTTGTGAATATGTTTAACAATCAGTCTGATATTATTCCTTTAGCTAACCCCTCAGTTATTCCGAAGCTGATTAATGAGGAGGATAATGGTTTTCTTTGTCAATTACCTATGGAAATGGAAATTTTTAATGTTATTAAGGATATGAATGGTGACGCTACGGCGGGTCCTGATGGTTTTAATACCAAGTTCTTTCAAAAATCTTGGGATTTTGTGAAAGAAGATGTTACTAATGCTGTCAAAGATTTTTTTGAAGGTAATCCCTAT
>NW_021573331.1:0-319 GCF_001605985.2 Dendrobium catenatum
AACTCGAGGAAATTGACCTCGACTAATGAGGTCAACAGTCCATATCTTTTTGCTTTAGTCATGATTGTTAGCACTAGACATTTGTTTGAGGATGTACCTTGGTGCATACTTTTTGTTCATGATATTGTTCTTGTTGATAAGACTAGAAAGGGATTTGAAGGTAAACTTGGATTATGGAGATCAACATTAGTCTATTTTTTTATGCTTTAGTCATGGTTCTTAGCACTAGACATTTGCTAGAGGATGTACCTTGGTGCATGCTTTCTGTTGATGATATTGTTCATGTTGATAAGACTAGAGAGGGAGTTGAAGGTAAAGT
>NW_021573332.1:0-382 GCF_001605985.2 Dendrobium catenatum
GGAAGCGACTGGGAACAGACCTCCGACTTAGCTCGGCATACCACCCGCAATCTGACGGGCAGACTGAGGTCGTCAACCGAACCTTGGGAAATATGTTGCGATGTCTAGTACTTGACAATCCAAAGCAGTGGGAAGAGGTTCTCGGCAAGGCGGAATTCGCCTACAACTCCATGACAAACCGAACGACAGGTAAATCACCATTCAGTATTGTATACACTAAACAACCTAACATTGCTTTGGACATTACTGTGTTGCCAAAATGCAAATCGTATGCTGCTACAAACTTTACGGATCAATATTCTGAGATGCTAGCGGAGGTTCGCCAACAAATCATTAAGTCCAACTAGCTTTACAAAGAAGCTGCAGACGTTCATCGCCGACA
>NW_021573333.1:0-329 GCF_001605985.2 Dendrobium catenatum
TAATTTTTTAAAACATCGCACTAAAGATTATTTTTTTCCCCCCTATCTCGAGCCATTTCTTAGATTTTGCTCTAGACTTCTGATCTCAAGAACAAACTATTCAGTTTGATGAGGGTTCTTGGTACCTCCAAGCATTATATTTTGTTTACTTAATTCTCTTCAAACCTTAAGAAATATTTATTCAACTTTGGATGGTGGATGAATCCCTAGGATTCTTTTACAAACTCATGTAGGCAAACTAGAAAGAAAGAGCCAATAGAGGAGAATACTAAGACAAGTAGACCAAAACTTGATTCAAACTAGAATGCAGACATCCAAACAAACACCAA
>NW_021573334.1:0-639 GCF_001605985.2 Dendrobium catenatum
TTTTAATTAAATATAATTAATTATTATTAGTAATAATTAATTATAATTAAAAGGAATTAAGTTTAATTAAAAAAACATAAATTTGGATATGATTTATGTTGTATTTGAGTAGGATTTTGATTAAATACCGATAAACAAGATTTACGAGATTGTTAATCTCACTGCAAAATAAATCCTCCGTTTCCTTCTCTCTGATTCAATAGATTTATGGGATTCGGCCGAAGAATCGTGTGAAAGGGAGAAGTTTACCTTCGGAGCAAACGAGCTATCGTCGTTTCTTCTGATCAAAATGGCGTAACTTCCGATCCTAAAGGAAGGGAATGTCGTCGGAGGAGGTAGGTCTCTCTTTCTCTCTCTCTCTCTCTCTCTCTCTCTCTCTCTCTCTCTCTCTGGGCTGGAGAAGCAAGGGGGTCGGGCGGCTATCTGGCGTGAGGTAGGGGCTCAGCTAAGGTAGGAGGTCGGAGGTAGGTTAGTTGGAGATCGGCATATGGAGGGGGAGATAGGGTCGGAAGGGCTTCGGCCTGTGTTGCCTTCAGGTCGATCGGCCTATAGGAGGTGGATTGGATTGGATTGAGAGGAGCAGGAGGTCGGGTATGGTGCAGCTAGGTCAAATGGATTTGGCTACTTTGTTTGGATCGG
>NW_021573335.1:0-489 GCF_001605985.2 Dendrobium catenatum
TTCATTGGGATGAAAAGTGTCAAAATGCCTTTGAAAACATAAAACAGTATTTGTTAACACCTCCAGTCTTAAAGGCTCCTATTCCGGGAAAACCTCTGATACTTTACACCGCAGCTTTAGACAACTCTCTTAGCGCCTTATTAGCCCAAACTAATGAGGAAGGAAAAGAGAACTCACTTTACTACTTGAGTAAGAGACTCCTACCAACCGAAGCTAATTACCCACCTATTGAGAAATATTGTTTAGCCTTAATTTTTGCTACCAGAAATTAAGGCATTACATGTTAGCTCATAAAATCAATCTCATTTCTAGAGTCAATCCACTCCAATACCTGATGACTCGTCCAATATTATCAGGACGTTTGACAAAATGGTCAATGTTCTTACTCCAGTTTGATATCACGTTTATACCCTTACGTGTTATCAAAGGTCAAGTCGTAGCTAACTTCTTACCAGCACACCCGATCCCTGCTGAGTCCCCTCTAAATGA
>NW_021573336.1:0-247 GCF_001605985.2 Dendrobium catenatum
TTTTTCAAATATTGCATTAAAATTCAAACTTACCAAAATAAATTTTCTTAAGGCATGCCAAGTTGTATCATAATCACATTATTAAAAATTTGATGCAAATAAAAAATATAAGTTTAAATTTTATTATAAAATTTAATATTTAAACGACAATTAAAAAATAAAAATGAAAAAAAAAATTAATTTTATGAATGTTAAAAAAAATTAATATTAGACCTATAATTACCCCTTAAATTTTATACTATATTTC
>NW_021573337.1:0-404 GCF_001605985.2 Dendrobium catenatum
CGAACTGCTTCCCCATCCACCCTCTCTCACTCCCTCTTCTCTCAGCATTTTGGAAACCACCCAGCCCCCCCACGTCCCTCTCTCTCCCAGCCATTTTTCGCACAATTGCTCCTCCACGACACTCACTCTTTCATTCACAAAACTGCTCTCAATCTCTCTACAGTTCGCATAAAACCCACAGCCCTCGACCAAAATTCGCACTCTCTCTATTCGCACATAGCAGGAACCCGACCCTTCTCTCT
Organism: Dendrobium catenatum; assembly: GCF_001605985.2. Taxonomy (NCBI): domain Eukaryota; kingdom Viridiplantae; phylum Streptophyta; class Magnoliopsida; order Asparagales; family Orchidaceae; genus Dendrobium; species Dendrobium catenatum. The sequence continues at coordinate 243 of NW_021573337.1, forward strand.
TACGCTCCCGTTTGGTCCGCTCCAAGGAGGCCGCAAGACCCATGATCTCTCTCTCATGAACAACCCGTTACTCTCGTCCCCAGACCGAACTCCAGCCCTAAACCGCACCGTCGCCCTCTCCCTCGCGCACAAAACTCCAGCCCGAACTCTCTCCAGTCGCCC
>NW_021573338.1:0-348 GCF_001605985.2 Dendrobium catenatum
ACAAGCGTCTTGATTTCTTGTAGGTACTGCGACATCGTCAATTTCTTCATCGATGTGTTGTGCAGCTCGTTCTTGAGCTGAATGACTCGAGATCGATTTGAGGATTGGAAACGAAACTCAAGAGATGACCAGATTTCGGCTGTAGAATCGAGATTAAGAATGTAGGGTAGGATCGTGGATGAAATTGACGAACACAGAGATGCGGCCAGATTTTGGTCCGTAAGGATCCACTGTTGATACGCAGGATTAGGGACGGTGGTGTTATTTTCTTGCTGAAGAATCGGTGATGGAGGTTTAGATGTGGTATCAATAAAGTTCAAGAAGCCATTTGCCCTAAAAATTTTGACA
>NW_021573339.1:0-276 GCF_001605985.2 Dendrobium catenatum
ACCGCCCCCAAGAACTAGTATGCGAATCCATCCATAGTGGATCCCCGAGCATGTTGGCGATGCGAGTGATATTACTAATGTCCCAATACATAAGCGGCAGTTGCGGTAGTCTAATCCAAATGGGGGAATGCAAACCATGCAAAGAATCGGGAGAAGCCGATGGGGACCAACGATCCATGCCAATGATGTTGCCACCCACAATCCAAGGCCCACCCGAGAGGACGGCATCTCTTGCCTCTAAGCTTTCAAAGATGCAAATGAAGGAGTTGGGGGCAA
>NW_021573340.1:0-359 GCF_001605985.2 Dendrobium catenatum
CGAGCTTCTCATAGGCTTCGTGTCTTTCAATGAATTATTTTGATTGTAGGCCTGGAATGCCTAATACGAATGTGTTGAAACAAATACACTGGTCGCCACAGCCGTGTATTCGTTTAAATGTTCGAACCCTGTTGACTTCTATCGATCTGTATAGAAGGATCGGGTTCGAACTAGAATTCACTTGTCGACCCGTGCAGCATCCCTAGGCGTCACGTGTGTACCAATAACACGCTCGCCGGGGCCCATGTGGGTGATTTTTATACTGATTTAGAAGTACCCCATTGTGTACCTATGTGTATACATTTATAGTGCATGTGCAGGGGTATTTTGAAATATTTATAGTTGTGTAGATAATTGAC
>NW_021573341.1:0-251 GCF_001605985.2 Dendrobium catenatum
CCCCGTGGTTTTTCCCTCTTCCGGGTTTTTCACATAAAAATTATGGTGTTCATTCTCTTTTCTGTTTGTGTGCTATATACTCGCACAACGCTCAGACACGAATTTACAAACTCTACCGCCGTGTATATATATTCTAACCCGCAACAATAATATAATTTAAATAATAATTTTTTAAGCCAAAATTATCCAATACATAATTAAATATCAATTAAATTTTATAAGAAAATAAACATAATAATTTATCTATGGAT
>NW_021573342.1:0-228 GCF_001605985.2 Dendrobium catenatum
CAAAAATTATAAAAGTTCTTTTGATGTTGTTTTTTTTAATGCAGGAAGCCTTGATATGTCCAAGCTGATTATCCTACACTTAAGGATTAGCCAAGCAAAGAGAAAGGTGAGGAGAAACCCAAATATAGGAAGGATGAGAAGCAGAACCAAAACAATTTCTGGGCGGATTCTACATCTGACTCTTCTAAGATTGAAGCTGAAGAGGAGACAACAAACTGGTGCTTGTTG
>NW_021573343.1:0-344 GCF_001605985.2 Dendrobium catenatum
TTTGGAAATTCAACAGGGAATGGATCAAAGTTGAGCAGTTATTAACGGAGTTAAAGAAGGCTGAGGTGGCATAGGAGGCAACCTTGGGTGCTGGTGGAGTGAGCTTAATTCAAAGAGGATTGGAAGGAGTGTGAAATTTCTCAAAGGATTTAGCCTCCTAAGGCTCTAAAAGGATTTATTGATGATGTTGACTGGTCAACATCCAAGTAGACTGCTGATGTGGCAGCCTAGAGGTCTTAGGGGCTGAGTAGGTTGGATTATAAATAGAGGGTTTGAAGTTTGAGTTTGATATGGAGCTTGGAATAGATTTGACCCAACTTTAGAGTTGATTTGGTCAACTCTAA
>NW_021573344.1:0-287 GCF_001605985.2 Dendrobium catenatum
GAGGGGCGCTATTCCAGTAGGAAAAAATTCCAACTCGCAAATAGAGGAAGGCTCAGCCGCCAGAGAACCGGAGGGAGAAAGAAAGAGAATGTGCAAGTTTTCTCAAGGCCTAGGGGGCCTATTTATAGGTTTTCAAGAGAATGAAGGGGAGTTATTGCAATTCCCAATTTTTCTAAATTTTTTCAAATTTTTGGGAATTTTTAGGAATTTTTTGGACCCAAAAAGAGCAAAAAAACTCCTATTTTCGGCCAGTGGGACCCACCTAAGTCGGTGCAGCGAACCGACCA
>NW_021573345.1:0-255 GCF_001605985.2 Dendrobium catenatum
CAAAATGGGGATTTGACTTCGATTTTGAGGCATGGAAAATTATTTGAATTTTTCTAAGATGGGGTACAAACAAGAGAACACAATGACAGAAGATTGCAAAAAAATCCATGATGCACCGACACTTCTCCTCAAATATACATGCATTATCAGACACGTATATGACATGACACACGTTCGTTATGCATCTAACACATGTCGAACATGTCGAAAACTTGTCCAATTAAAAAAATATTAAATAAAAATTGGACACGTATG
>NW_021573346.1:0-312 GCF_001605985.2 Dendrobium catenatum
TAACTTTTCTCAATTAGATTGATTATAATTACACACACAAATTTTTGAATTCAGCGAAGAGAGAGAAACTTCGTTTTTTCGTTGATAGCAGATTTTTGAATTTCGTTTTCGCGATTTTTCCGCACGTCGACGATGGCGTCGGAGGATCGCCGGACTTAGGCTCCTGTAATCTCAGTCAACCTCCACCATCCGCCTCCATCATCTCGGAAGATCTCTTGTCAATTCGATTCGTCTCCACCTGCTTTTGGAGACAATAGTTTTTTGAAGGATAATTTGCTCCGGGTTAACAAAGAGCGGCCACTGATCATCAAA
>NW_021573347.1:0-218 GCF_001605985.2 Dendrobium catenatum
CCTCGATGCATCTCTATTGGAGACTTGGTTTTACGCAGCCTTGAGGCGGCCGGCAAAGGACCCCAACGTAATAAACTCTCTCCTCTTTGGGAAGGCCCTTTTATAGTGGCAGCTATGATTAAGCCTGGAACTTTCAAGTTAAAGGATGCTGATGGAAAGATGCTGCCCCGGACCTGGAACGCTGAGAATCTTCGCAAATATTATCAGTAAAGAATAAT
>NW_021573348.1:0-493 GCF_001605985.2 Dendrobium catenatum
AATAACAAGAAATATCGCTCTATGAAGACCAATACCAAGCAATACCGAGCAATATCGAGCAATACCGAGTAATACCTAAAAGAACTCTGTATTGCTCGGTATTTCTCGGTATTGGTCTTCATAGAATAGTATTTTTCATTTTTGTCGAGCAAAATCGACCAATAACTAGTAATACCGAGCTACGCAAACTCCCGGGTTCGTTACGGGTCGGGTCGTCGGGCCGCGCGGTCAAGAGTAAGAACACGTGGCGACATATCATAGGCTACCTGATGTAGCTCTACGTCAGGTGGGAGGACGCAATAAAAATTCCATCAAGAGGGATGTGAATTCCTAAATGGCTTTTAACCTCTAAAATGTCTCTGCATTTTAGCAAATTATATCTAACTCGTCCAATGTGCCTACATGGCTTTCGAAGTTGCATCATTCTTGCCAATATATAAGTGAATTGACTTATTAAAAAAAAATCTTTTTTAGATTGTTGAAAATAAATTGC
>NW_021573349.1:0-219 GCF_001605985.2 Dendrobium catenatum
TTAGCTTTGTCACCACCCTAGCTAGATCCGGGAAGCCACCAAAAGAAACCTTCCCAAGCCTGGCCATTCTAAGGCCGCTTCAAGATTGGTTCCCACGGATCTGGACCCCTCCCCTTAGATCACTTAAGGCATGTGACTCTGGATCAGAAAAAAAAACCAAACGTTGAAAAGAAAGATCTTCTAAGATCGATTTCAAGCCCTAGAAAGTCTTCGATGGTA
>NW_021573350.1:0-778 GCF_001605985.2 Dendrobium catenatum
CTATATGATAAAGAAACAACTAATTTTATAAATAAAACTCTTATTCGTCATTTTTAAGTAAGAAAAAAACATTAGTTGAAAGAATGAACAATTATTTACTCTCTTAGACGGCCCATTAGCCCAAACAAAATGTAAATCCTGCTTATATTAAAAAAATTATAAGAATGCCTTGATAAATTTTGTGCACAAGATTAAAATTGCTTAAAATTTTCAATCTTAGAATGCAAAACTATTCAAATATAAAAATTCAGAGTTTAAATTATCATATTTCTCTTCATTTTAAATTAAGAAATTTTGTTAAGAATATGAAGGTCTTATTTTGAAGGGAATTTCTGTTATTCTTTTGAAACTTTAGAGCGAGTTTTCTTATTTTGTATTTCAATTTGTAGTGAGTAAAATTTCTATTTAGGTTGTGAACAATCCAATTTATTTATGTCGAAGTCATTTGATTCAATCTCGAATGATATTAGATTTGGTATAAGTCGATTTAGATATGTTTTGGCTCATTTATATAAAAAATTATTTTATGCAGTCAACAAATGATTCAGAGACAAATTAGAAGCACCCACGTCACTCAATACACAGCAGTACACAACACCGATATACATAAAAAAAAATGATGTGACGCTTTTTGATTCACCTATGGATGCCATCCAGTGACCACACAGAATAACTTCTCCATTTATACAGTTCGTCTTGATTTGTTGCTTGAGAGTTTTGATTTTCAATCAAGAAGTTTTGAATTTGTAATTTGAATGTATGACATGTGTATCAATTT
>NW_021573351.1:0-399 GCF_001605985.2 Dendrobium catenatum
TTCCCCTTTTGAGTTGATAAAGTTAATTATGTGGATGCTTAAATTGGATAGAATTATGAGTTTGTATGGGAGCTCTATTACCATATTGCATCCAAGCAACTATTATTTAACTAAGAAGTCTATCCCAAATCAAAGTGAACCTCAACAATTATTGTTTATATAAAAAGTTTGTTTCAGATCAAAGTGAATAATCAAATCCTTGAACCAATTTTAAGGTTCCTTTTGACTTCCTCTTGCTTGTAGCATTATTTTGAATCGTTTAAATATTCTTTTTTATACATATTTTTTCAAATATAAAAATGATTATTATTGGAACTAGGGGTGTCAAAATCGGGTTTCGGGTCGAATCTGGAACTGACCGGGGTTCAAACGAGTCAACCCTAACCCGACTCGGGTTGA
>NW_021573352.1:0-375 GCF_001605985.2 Dendrobium catenatum
GTTTATTATTTACTTATATACTAGATTTCAGGAAGATTTCATGGAATCCCATATCATTGTTATTAAGAAAACTCTAAGATACTTTCTTTGAACCCAAAACTTAAGAATATAGTATCCTAGACATAATACTTCCTATCAGATTATAAGCTATTCTAGTTCAAACTTTTTAGGTTTTAGGGTTAATAGGAAAAACACCTGTAGAATATACCAATTCATAGGATAAGCATTAGTCTCCTGGTCCAGTAGAAAACAAAACTCTATAGCACTATCTATCATTGAGGAAAAATAATATAGTTGTATGAAGTTGTATTGTACAAGTCCTATGACTTAAACAATAAATCATAGATCATGGACTACCTGTAGGGACCATTCAAA
>NW_021573353.1:0-1219 GCF_001605985.2 Dendrobium catenatum
TTTAAACAAATAATTTCACTATTTTATATATGCAACTAAATGAAATAAAATAAGTAAGCATATCTTGATGTAAATACCTACACAACTTCCAACATATATATATATATTGACATTCTATCCCAATTTTTGATATCCATATGTGCATGTTTCTCATTCTGAGAAATAGTTCCTAAAAACTAAACAAATAATGATTTATATTGTTCAATAGGTTTACCATATTTATTAAAATTAACAACTTGTTCTCCATTATGTTGGCAAGCTTGATATCTCAAAATAGTACACAAATAGGTTGGACATCTTTTTCATTTTTGTTCCAAATTGGTTCTTGGTAAGAAAAAGTATCTTAAATTTAAAATCATGTAAGATAAATACAAATTTTAAATAAGCATAGAAAGTTTTGACAATATCTTAACCAAGAGGTGAACCTGAAAAATCATTTCCAATGCTATAACATACAACATCTATTTCAACTTCACTCTGTTGGCTACATCTTGTATTTCCAACATGAGTTCTTGTGTGTGTTGGCATGTCTTAAAAATCATTATAAAATAGATACGAGAGTAGAGTATAACAGAAGATAAACAATATACCACCAAGATATAAAACTAGTATTATGTTGTATTCTCCATTCTGCTTATATTTAAGTAAAAACAAATGAGATATTCAATATTATACTAGATTAAAATAATCAAATCTATGAGTCATATAATGAAGCTAAGGGAGAGTATAATATGATATAAAAGACGTGAATTACATCATTTTTGGACAACAAATTTAATTTCATGCAAGGAGAATCTACTATGGAAGAGATTTTTTATGGCAATTAATAAAGGAGTATAAAAAGCAAATATGAAGCTCCATGTTTTGTACAAACCTTGACATTGGCATGGAAATTAATCAAGTAACATACAAATTGATTTTATGAACATCAAGAATACAAATTGATTTTAACTTCTTCCAACTCCAACTATATAATGTGAAAATTTTAGTATGTGGTGGTCTTATATAATTAGGTTGAAGAGGTAGAATTTTGTTTCTATGTTGTTTTTTTTATCCCTATTTCTATAGCTATTGCAGTTTTATGCTTATTTGATGAGTGGGAGTTATTCCTTTGGCCTTATCCTTATCAAATAATCCTATAAATCATATTACCTGTATTACATAGTCACACCCTGATTTAGATTGAATAAATAAATATAACAACTATGGAAAGAAACAT
>NW_021573354.1:0-229 GCF_001605985.2 Dendrobium catenatum
TCCCGATCGTAGCCGTCGATCTACGATTCCTTCGCCTATAAACCTACCTAAAATGTCTGTCGATGACCTCATCACTCTAATTATGTAATTTTAAATCATGCATCTGCCTAGTTGAGTAATATTCAAGAGCATTAAATGCTTTAAGACATTGCTTACATGGCTCTAGCATTAAATTTTAGGTGAAAATCAATCCTCTAATGTCATATTCCTCATCTATCATGAATAAGAA
>NW_021573355.1:0-250 GCF_001605985.2 Dendrobium catenatum
TATCAAAGATACAACCGCGAGCCCGGACACATCCTGCTGCTGACGGGTACTACGCTGCCCTTCTCCAAGGGACTTCACGCCACGAGCCCAGACCCATCCTGCGGCTGGTGGAAACTCCGACTCTTTCCCATAGGGATTTCACTAACGTTCTTCCTAAAGAACCCAAGTGCAAAACGCAATTTTTTTTTATTATAATTCCATCCTCCTTAATACATGAGAGAGGGCCTCTATATATAGGCCTCAAAAGAAA
>NW_021573356.1:0-2031 GCF_001605985.2 Dendrobium catenatum
ACTCCTTAAGGAACTCCTCACGTAATAATGAAGATGTGATACATGGCTAACCCTGTTTAGTAACACTCATGGTTCCTGCAGTTTCAATTGGATAAGGATTCTAGGGAAAATGCTATTGATACGATAAAAGAACATATAGAGGATTAATTGGATCTTTTGCTTTACTTTTACATGCTAGCTTCGACAGATATATGTTCAGTGTTTGCTTATGAATGCTAGATTTCATCAGATGCCAAAAGAATCACATTTTGACAGCCAGTGAAAATGATTTTATAGATACTTACATACAGGTAACTGCAAAAACTTAGGAACTTTGGTAATCCTAAGTTTATGCTCTATCCATTCTGAAATTGGTTGGTCTAATTCCCAGATTTCTGACTTTGGCAGGCTTGTAGAGTGGATAAGGGAAAATGGCGACTTCTAAGCAACCATGTTAACTTCATCTAGAGATAATTCATCACGTTTCTTGGTCCCAGTAGAAAACAGAATTCAGTTAGCCTATATTATTTCTAGTACGATAGGCAGTAGATACATTTGCTTGTAGGAGTTTGTGTGGCACAAGTATCGTTGGTTCTAAAACAAACAGTTCAGTGTGATTTAGGATTAAGTTATAGGCACTATTCCATTTATTATGACAATTACTAGTGCTTAATCCAGTTGATAAGTTTCCAGAAAAATTCCTATTCCAACATTCTAGAACTAAACACATTGTTCATAGAAGGCATCATTTCATAATGGATCATGTATCAGGGAGGAAATTGAAACTGGCAAACATGTTTTCTAAGAACTGAAAGATATCCGAAATTGCAGACATTTCTTAAGTACAAAACATTTAGGCCTTTTGATACTTAATTAAACATCTGATAGTAAACAGCAGGCTTGGTAGTTAGTGTGAGTTTGAATGCTTAAATAAAAATGTTTTTGCAACATTGATATTTATGTTTTCTTAGTTTATTTGTTTTTGGTTTTGTTATGAATTTTGTGATTTTTGAGTGTTTTGAATGAGTTTAATTTAGAGTCTGTGGCTTTGTATTTATTTTCTATGTTTTGAATGTTTTATTTGATTTTCTTCAATAAAAATTTAAAAATTCAAAAATTTGTGGAAATCGTCCGGGACGAAATTTTTCGTACTGGACGATGTGTGTAAAATTCAGTTTGCAAGAATTTTAACCGTTTTGAGTGCAGTTTTTAATTAGTTCGTTTGTACAATCTGATGATCGTCTAGGACGAAATTTTTTTTCTCTCAAACGTCGAGACGATTGAATGCAGCAGTTGAATGGATAAAATAGTTATAATTGTGAAGTTCGTCCGTACGAACTTTTTGTTCGTCCAGACGAACAGACGTCGTTTCATTGTAGGGGACGGTTTTCAACAGACATTAAAATGAATTAACTTTTTGATCGTCTGTACGAAAATTTTTTGTCTGTACGATCGGTCAAGTCAAAAAGCCTGTACGAAGGGACGCATCATAAATTGTGTTGATTACGAAAAGCCGTTACATTTTGGACGAATTTGATCGTCTGTACGAAATATTTTCGTCCAAACGAACGATGATTTTCGTCCAGGATGAACTGTTTTCGTCCAGGACGAACATATCGTTTTCTTTAAATATGAATGCTTTCTAACTTAACAATCACATCTCCAAACTTCACTTTCAATCTATTTCGACTTCAAATCGATAATGGCCTCCTCAAGCAAGAGACAAAAGGTGTTGGCAAAGAAACCCCACAGGAATGCCTCTGAAAACTTCCTGTCAAAAGCAAATGAGGAATCTTTTCCTCGTTTTTCCTTTGCCAAAATAACTCCCTCTCGCATTCTGATTCAAAGAGAGATTAACATCAAGGTAATGCACCTTTTTGCTTCCACCCAGTTTGAATTTATTCTTTCTCTTATCCACCTTTACAACAAACAAACCTTTCTCTATTTTCTAGCCAACATGAGTTTTAATTCTAACTACACCTGCATAAGTTCTTATGTTTTCAAACAAAAAGTTGAAATCACCAAGAACGACATTGGTGCCTTTCTGAACTT
>NW_021573357.1:0-247 GCF_001605985.2 Dendrobium catenatum
GAGATGGGAAGAGGGAGAGCGAGAGAGAGACGGACGGGGGGAGAGAGAGAGAGGGAGAGCGAGAGGGAGCCGACTTTCTGCATTTGCATTCCTCAAAAAACTATTACAAACAAGTAAAAAACTATGGGTGAAAACCCCTTAAGCAAAAGAAGAAAAGTTATTCCCATCATCCTCAAGAATATTAAAAAATTCTTGAGGAATCCCATTATTACAATCCCCAACATCCCAAATAAAAGAACTATCAAGT
>NW_021573358.1:0-219 GCF_001605985.2 Dendrobium catenatum
GTTTCGTTTGAGACTACTTTCTTCTTGCTTTCTAAAAAAGCTTTCTAGTACAAATATTTCTTAAATTTGAAATTTTTGTACTAGAAATCTGTTTTAAAAAGCAATAGAAAGCTGTTCTAAGGCTTCGTTTGAGATGACTTTTTTTTCTGCTTCTTAAAGAAGCTTTCTAGTACAAAATTTTATACCAAAAAGCTGTTTTTAGAAGCAGAAAAAAAGCTG
>NW_021573359.1:0-215 GCF_001605985.2 Dendrobium catenatum
TCCATCTTGGTCTCAACCAGACCGACAACACTAACATTGTGGGCCCTAATAAGGTGTCGTAAGTAATTGCCCACCTCCTTCTTATGAGCACCTCGACAGTTCCAACAGATGGTGTTAAACATTAACAACTGAAGGGGAAGCGTCCCCGCCGCATCGTTGTTCCAAATTCACCTCAGTTACCTTGGACCCTGATAAATTATCCATAATTCCATCAT
>NW_021573360.1:0-255 GCF_001605985.2 Dendrobium catenatum
GGTGTCGTTGGGTTCGTGTTTCTGAGACGCTCAGTTTGACTGTAAGTTTGCTGAAATTAGAATTCAGATGGTCTCCGATTTACTTTTTGAAGTTTCCAACTTGATTTTGCATCGAGATTCGTGCTTGATCGAGACTATTATTTGATGACGTATCAGTTGCCCCCCTATTTTCAGATGTTGAAGCTTGAAAAGTCCAAAAATATGTATTTGTATCTTTTTGAGCTGCTTATGACTGATAATTTCTTATAATGATGT
>NW_021573361.1:0-313 GCF_001605985.2 Dendrobium catenatum
AATTAAAGTCTTGCAATGTCGCTGTGAACATTATGTGGAAATTTGGTATTCTATGATTTTTCAGGAAAATTGTGTAAATTCCGTATACAGCCGTTGTGCTGCCCGATTTTTGTCTGATTTCTGAATTCGTCCGGATTTCATCTGAATTGATATGCTATCTGTATATGCTATATAAAAGGAGTTATAAGGGGCCTGGATCCTAAGAGATTCATTTAGTGTCTGGAAAATCTGAAATGAGTTCAATCTGAAATCTGATATCTGTTCTGTTCCAGATCTGATGAATTCTGTTCTGGTGCTATAAGCACATATGTTT
>NW_021573362.1:0-2987 GCF_001605985.2 Dendrobium catenatum
TAAAGGTAGTTTTATTTTCTTAAATGTTTTGTAAGCAAGAATGGTATTATCCTTTTTCCTTGATTGATTGGCTGAAAAGATCTAGCAAGTCAATCTCAGTTAATTGGGATAAACATCATGATCTAAGATAACCATTGCTGCAATTTATTTCTTTTTCAAGTTTATTGGATCTCATTGCCTACATCTACTAAAAAACTTAAATGTAAATAGAATTTGAGGAGACATAGATCAAAAATATTACTATAGATCTTATTCCAATGCTCTGCTTTCTGAGTCTTCTCTTTCCAATAAAAAAAAGTTATAATATTATATCATGTTTCCTTACTCAAGCCTTTTTCAACATTCTTATTTCTTAAAGCAAACGTTCCTGATTTGTTCAAAGGATTTTATTTTACACTGCATTCTCTTTAGTTTGCATTTCTTTTCATCAAACAAAATAGCTTTCTTTCTTAGTATTATAGTTAAAATGCATATTCAATTTGAAATCATCTTAAATATATTCCAGGTTCTGAACATGATTTATTTGAAGTGATATAAAAGTGCTACTACGACGAATTGAGGTATGCATTGTTTTCTACCTTGCATCGTTTTCAACTTTATTTTTATTTTTTTACTTAATAGTTTTCTACGTTGCATGGTTTTAATTTATTTGTATGTGATTTTATTTAGTAAATCAAATTAGAATGGAAGCACATAGTAATCAGACTTCAAAATCAACTTATACTGTGCGTGAGAAAATAGATATTGCTTGGAACCATTTTGCTGAAGTTAAAGGACCCCATGGGAAGAAATAATTTAAGTGTCTACATTGTGGTATTTCATACAAGGGAGGATGAATTAATAGAATGAAACAGCATTTAGCAGGTGTAAAGAGGAATATAGCTGCTTGCAAAAAGGTTCCACATGATGTTAGATATCAAATGAATGAAAATTTGAAGGAAATTTTAAGAAAAAAACAACAAGCACAGAAAGAGTAGGACAGTACATCATTTCCAGTAGATGATGCTATAGATGAAGAGAGAGATTCTTGCTAGCTACCAAAAACACAATCTTCTTATGCACATGTTTCAGAACTTAGTAAGGGAAAAAGAAAAGCTTCTAATATAGATATCTTCTTTGTTCCTAGAACTACACGAGGTGCCCAACCTTTAATTAAGAGTGCTTTAGCATCTAAGGAAGTGGTGCACCGTGCAAATATGGCTTTAGCAAGGTGATTTTTTTATTGTTGTATTCCTTTTAATGCTCTTACTTCAGTATATACACAGAAAGCTGTTGACGTCATTTGCTGCAATAGGTCCTGTTACAAGCTCCCCAGTTATCATAACATGAGAGTTAACTTACTTAGGAATTGCAATGAAGAATGCAGACTACTCATTGATAGTTATAGACAAACTTGGAAGGAAACATGTTGTACACTTATGGCAGATGGATGGATTGATAGTATGAGCAGAACTTTAATCAAATTTTTGATATATTGTCCACGTGGTCTAGCTTTTTTAAAATCAGTGAATGCTTCAGACATCACAAAGGATGCTACCACTTTGTGCTTTTTATTTACTGAGGTTGTTGAGTGGGTTGGTCCAGATAGTGTTGTCCAAATAGTTACTGATAATGCAGCTAATTACGAAAAGACAGGTCAACTATTACATGAAAGATTCAATAATACTTATTGGTCTCCTTGTGCCACTCATTGTATGAATTTAATTTTGAAAGATATTGGCAGTATGCCTCTTATAAAGGACCTAGCAAAAAAATATCAAAGTTGACAATTTTTTGTTATAATCACATATTCACACTTGCATGGCTTAGGAAAAGGCCAAGTTAGAAAGAAATCATATGTTCTGGAGCAACCCGTTTTGCAACAACATTTATAACTTTGAAAAGTGTGCATGAGCATCATCATGACCTACAAGCACTAATCACAAGTAAGTTCTTTGTGGATTCAAAGATATCCAAAACTTCCAAGGGAAAGAAGGTAGTTTCAATTATTTTAGACATGAAGTTTTTGGATAACTGTCTTATTATTTCAAATATATCAGGCCCTTTGATTAGATTGTTACGTATTGTTGACTCTGATGAAAAACCATCTCTTGGATATCTATATGATGGCATGTATAGAGCAAGAAAGGCAATTAAAGCAATGTTCAGAAACGTAAAGAGATCATATAAGCCTTTTACTACATAATAAAAAGAATATGAGATACTCAATTAAGACAAGGCATCCATGCAGCAGCATATCTTCTCAATCCTCATTTTCAATATGATAGAGAGAACTATTGTCAAAATCCAGGAATTTTACAATGTTTAGTTGAATTAATTGGAAATAAAGACATTTGCTCTAAGCCCACTGTTGCAATAAATGAAGTCAGATTATTTCGTGATGTCTTAAAAAGCTTTGAAAAACCAATTGCACTGACAATGGCGAAAGAAATGCAACCTGATAATTCATTTTTTTACTTTTAACATGTGTATATACTTATACAAATATGCTTATCACTAAACTCTCAAACTTGATAATATGTAGATGAGTGGTGGAAGATGTTTGGCTCAAGTGCTCCAAACTTGCATAAAAGTTGCTATAAGAATTCTCAGCCAAACATCATCTTCATCAGGATGTGAAAGAAATTGGAGTATTTTTGAACAAATCCACTCAAAGAGGCTGAATTATTTGGAGCATCAACGACTCAACGATCTTGTATATATTCGATATAATTTGAATTTAAAGAATATATATGATCTAACATTAAATTTATGTACAAGTGTCAATTTAAGTAGTATATATAATCTTAACATAAAATTATTTATTCATTTTTTAGATTTCAACTTTAAAAAAGACATCATGATCCTCTGGACTACACTTGTGTTGAAATGGTTCATTTTTTGATACTTGAAGATGAAATAACTCCAGAACTTGAATTACAGGATTTGGAAAATGAGACATACAAAGAGCATGCAATACCAGTTGTTGAAGAATAAAATATATCATT
>NW_021573363.1:0-1561 GCF_001605985.2 Dendrobium catenatum
TTTTCAGTTGCGCAAAAGTTGATATTTTTGAGTTGATCGATAAAGCGATTCTCGTAGCAGCAGTGGATTACCCGAATGAATTTAACGACAGAAAGGATCTGATTCTTGAAAAGCTATATGCTCCTCAGCTTTCCCACAACAATGACAATACTAATCCGAAGGAGGAAAACAACCCCCACCCTGACAACCATTTGGAGAGTCAGATAGTTGGAGAGGTGATGAAGATAAAAGAGATCCTTTTCAATAATCAAAATGAGTCTGATTCAATCTTGTATGATTCGCTGAGGACTCTGCAACTTCTGCATTTGTCTGTAGAAACGCTGAAGGCGACTAAAATTGGAAGAACTGTAAATGCTTTGAGAAAACACAGCTACAAACAGATTCAAGAGCTTGCTCAAACTCTTGTTAATAGATGGAAAGAGTTGGTAGATGAATGGGTTAAATCTGCTGCTGCTAACAAGCTGAAAGAAGTATCTACAATTGATAATAGAAATGGATACCCATCAAAAATAGCTTCTAAACAAAATCCATGCAGCCATTTCTCTGAAATGAAAGGAAAGGCTTCAAATAGTCCACAAAAGAATTCAGAGCAGTCCAATGAGATTTCAGATATGTCAAAGCTAGAGATTACAAAGAGAAAACTTATTGAAGGATATCAACGAATAGAACATGCAAAGAAGCAAAGAATGATAAAATTTATAGATCCGAGTGATCTACCAATGGACTCACATGAGAAAGGAAGACGAAAAAGGAAGCCTTGAAGCCGATTTGACCCACAAGGCTAACGGGGTTGATCAGACCTGCCAGCTAACATGGAATACCCCTAAGGCGCCGGATGAGGTATAGCATGGCTTGCACGAGTGCGGGTGAGGGTCATGCCGCGTGAGTGTGGGCGCGGACAATTTGCCTACGCAAGTGGTGGCACAGCTGTGCGGGCGCCAACAACGGGTCTTGGACTTTGGGTGCGGACCGTAGACGCGAGCAGTGGGAGCGGGAGCAAGTCCGAGTTTGGGACCCAGGTGCGGATGCGAACTCGCCAACATGGGAGGGCATGGCCACTTGGTGCAGCCTTTGCGGTCGAGGGTCTGATAGCGAACGGGAACCCATGGATGTGGACTGCGTATTGCGCATTGTGCGGATCGTGTTGATTTTAGGTTTTTGCGTCAATCCGAACCCAATCCGATTTTACAAATGGGTTTGAAAATACAACCCAAACTTTACCCGTCTTGCAAACTGGTTGACCCTAACCCGAAACTTTTTGGGTCATGTCTGGATCATATTTCTAAATACAATAGATTGTAAAATGTTTTATGAAAGAAAGATAAACATATTGAAAAGATCAGAAAATGACTATATACCATAGGCTTTAGTTTCATTAATAATTATCCTCTTTAGTATTTTAGTTCAGCTTATAGTTGGACTTGGGATTTTTTTCACCTCTGTTAGATGCACTTTGCCAAAAATTGTTGTAGCTTTCTGATTCTAGTTCATTAACGATTGTGATCATACTGATAGTTTTTCACCTCAGTAATTATTGTAGGAATTTTAGAGTAGTTAGAAG
>NW_021573364.1:0-515 GCF_001605985.2 Dendrobium catenatum
TGAGATTGTACTTTATTTTCAATGCAGTATTCGATTATAAAATAGGAGAAATCAAAATCTGCGTGGTGGTGACATAAATTTTCCCACCAGATACACGTGGCACAGATTTAAAATGTTTTAACTTCGGACGGTACGATCAATTATTGTGCATCATCCTGGATGATACACCTAATCGGCCCGGACAATCTGCTTTTTCAACAGTCGTCCGGCTTGACTCCTCGGGACGATTGCCTGTGTCTAATCATCCTGGCCGATATCTGATCAGCCCGGACGATTGGACCGCCTTTTTGACCAATCGGCCTGTACGCAATTATTGTACCATATCGTCCTGGACAATTCTGCGATCGGTCTGGACGATATGGCTGTTTCTTTAAATTTTGGCCGTTCCAACCATGTTTTTCATTTCACATCCCTTCTCTTCTTGTGTTTTCTTGCTAACTCCTCACTATGGCTAGTGGGAAACGTGTTCGATAAACTTATGGGAGTTCTTCGAGGGCTAGGATTGACCCTCATTT
>NW_021573365.1:0-1095 GCF_001605985.2 Dendrobium catenatum
GTATAATAGAAGTACGAAGAACATGCTGGATGATTCATGCCTTTTTACTAAGAGTTGATACTTTGGGTATATGAGTTACTCCACCATGTCTTCTAATAACATTATTTATTTCAGATCAGTCAAAATCAAAAGAATTGGTCAAGGTATGGGCTCTAATCCCTTCAGTCCTTAAGTTCAGAAAACTTCCTAAGTCTGCCTTAGTGATCTCTACTTTCTTCTTAAAAACAAATGACCTAATCATAGAATGGCCAGAGTTAATGGACATGTTTGCAAGAAAGCAGTAAAAGGTCTCCTTATTGTAGAAGTAGACTAGAGTGAAAATGAGGCCAAATTGGGTGGCAGCAAACAGATTCATTACCTGAAAATTCAGTTGTTCTTGAAGAAGAACTCTAGATTGAGTGATTTTGGCAGAAGCAAATTTAGGAAATGACTCTTTATTAGCCTTGGACAAAAAGTTTTCAGTAGAATTTTTGGGTGGTCTCTTAGCCAATACCTTTTGTCTTTTGCTAGAGCTAGTCATGGAGAAGATCTAGGGGTATAGGGGTTTGAAAGGGATGTTTGAAGTGATGACATTTGAGTTCAAAGCCCTTCAATTTAATAAAAAAATGAGTTTTCATACAGACAAAATCAAATTCATCCTGTACAAATTTTAGTTCGTCCAGTACAAACAAAATTTCGTATGGACGAACGAATGAGTCCAAAAATAAAATGGCTTTTCATAATCACACAAGTTATGATGCGTCCTTTCATACATACTTTTAACCAAATGATCGTACAGACGAACAGGTGTTCGTCCTAGATTATCAGACATTTAAGATCATTTTTATGGCAGTTTAAATCTTCCCCACATCGAATCGCTAAGAGTTCGTCTGTACTAACCATAGCTTCGTACGTACGATCATGCATAATGAAACCGACCTTATTCATTTAACTGTCTACATTCGTACATATGATTGAACAGATTGTACGGATGATCGTACAGATGAACAGTAAAATGAAAGCTAAAAAACTATATTCAAACTGTTCAAATCCAACAGTTAATACACTTTAAAATTCATCCCGTACGAAATGAATTTCATCCAGGATGATTTTCAC
>NW_021573366.1:0-210 GCF_001605985.2 Dendrobium catenatum
TCAAATTTATGTGTATGCGTTGTATGTGTGAGTTTGCCTTAAATGGCCTAAATGTCCCAAAAAAAAAAATATAAAAATTACGACACAACTCTCCTTGGCCTATTGGTTGAGAGCTTAAGCTTACAACTAAGAGGTTTAGGATTCGAGTCTATGTGTATGTGTTGTGTGTGTGAGTTTACCTTAAATGACCTAAATGTCCCAAAAAAAAAG
>NW_021573367.1:0-243 GCF_001605985.2 Dendrobium catenatum
AGCGAATAATGAGCCCTCCTGAAAGTCTAATGTCCACATGACCAAAATCACAACGGTGGGACAAAAGAAGAAAGTACACTCAACAATCACCCGACACATATGCCGAGGTGATAAGAAGAGGAAAAGGTAGTGAGGAATGCCTCCCAGGGACTCTGTCGGGCTCTCTCAACCAGAAAAGGGAGTTCACATTCGCCTGACCAGATCGCTACAGCGAATGAGAATGGCTCAAAATCCACCTGACCA
>NW_021573368.1:0-1143 GCF_001605985.2 Dendrobium catenatum
CAACATTAGATGTCAAACAAAAACAATCCAATGGTGATGATTCGACGATGGAGACCAAATAAAAAAGTACAACAAAGGTGGTTGGGGACGAAGATCTGATGGTCGAGGACTAGTGTGACAATCTAACACTGTTGGTCAAGTGAAATTACACTGATATTGAAGTTTGACAATGTTAATGTGGTTCAATGACAGAGATCAAGCGACATCGATCTTCAGTAGTGATTAGGTGGCATGCAGCAGTCCAAGGGTAGAGGTTAGTCGATGATAATCTAATGGCAAAGGTCATACATCAATTTAATGGTGTTAGTTAGGTAGTGACTTGATGGTGTCAGTCTAATTGTGGTAGTTAATGCTCAAATGGAGCTTCATGATTCTTCAGGTCTCCGAGTTCTCTTGAATCTCGAGCTATAGTTTACTCTTAAAGAGTATAAGCCTATTTATAAATTTTGTAAGTGGCATGTCTCGTAAATATAGGAATATCTTAAAATACTACATTGGATGTCCTGTATTATATCTCGTGATTATAAATTATTTTATTATTTTTTAAGTGTCTTAATCATTTTCGAATTAAGTTATATTGAGTTGATTGGATTCATTTCATCAAAATGCTTAATCTGACTTTATATAAGCAAGTAAGGCTTGGAGATAATCTAGTGCTCTAATTAATATTATGAAGTTTTCAGCTATGCTTTAAGTGCTTGATCTGAGTTTATATGGACTCGTATTTAATCACTTGTAAATGTATCTGCCTCATCGAATTATTTAGTTCAACTTCAAGTTCTCCAGATTAAGATTATTTGGACTTGATTTTGATTATAAATATTTTTAATTTAAAAATACATTAAGATTTGTGCATGATAAAATCAATCTTTGATGACATACCGCATACCATGGGTTGGAAATTCAAACTAGGAATCATTTTTTTGTTATTTGTTATTATTTTTAAACATATTTAATTTTTGTTTTTGAATTCTGTATTTTACTTTGAAAATAAATCAAATTATTTTTTTAAATAGTTAATATAATTTCAAAGTATTTTCATTTTTTTAACAAAAATCACCCTCTTGCTGCCACCACTTGCTACTGCTTAACATCATTTTATGTAATATTTAATAAACAATAATATATTTTTCCAATATTAAA
>NW_021573369.1:0-1145 GCF_001605985.2 Dendrobium catenatum
TATCAATGGATGTATGTTATACTATAAGGATGATGCAGCAAAAGTTATTTGTCGCACCTGCAATGCTCCTCGGTTTAAGCAAAACTCGGGAAAACAACGTCGTCCAAACAAAGATGTGTCATATTCCCGTTTGTTTTATTTACCAATCATTCCAAGACTTCAGCGGCACTATGCACCAATGAATTCAACAGGCCATATGAGATGGCATAAGGAGAAAATAGCAAAAAGTGATGTTCTTTCTCATCCATCAGATGCTGAAGCGTAGAAACATTTTGATCGAGTGCATCCTTCATTTGCTGATGAACCCCGCAATATAAGATTGGGATTATGTACTGATGGTTTTACTCCCTATAGTCAAACAGCTACACCGTATTCTTGTTGGCCAGTTATATTAACACCATACAACCTTCCACCAGAGATGTGTATGACTACTCCGTTCATGTTCTTAACTCTGATTATACCTGGACCACATAATTCGAAAGCAAAGATTGATATCTTTTTGCAACCATTAATTGATGACCTCAAATTATTATGGGAAGAAGGAGTGCTCATATATGACATATCAACAAAACTAAATTTTCTCCTTCGAGTTACTTTGCTGTGGACTATCGGTGATTTTCCAGCTTATGGTATGTTGTCTGGTTTGAGCACAGCAGGGAAATTAGCATGTCCTTACTGCATTGAGAACAGTAAAGCTTTCACATTAAAACATGGAGGGAAAAATACTTGGTTTGATTGTCATCGTATGTTTCTAAATGCTAATCACCAGTTCCGAAGAAATAAGAAAGCATTTGTTAAAAACAGAATTGAGCGATCACCTCCTCCACCCAGATTAAGTTGTGATGATATACTACATAGACTTTTTGATATTCCAATAATTATTGATTATCCAATGCTATCAGAATCTAAATTTTCGAGTTATGGCGTTCAACATAATTGGATAAAAAAAGTATTTTCTGGACATTACCTTATTGGAGAACTAATTTGATAAATCATTTGCCTCAAAGTTCTGCCGGAAGAAGATTACTGATAGCAGACTAACACAGGCTGAGATAGGTGAGGGGCCTTCAGTTCCACCAGATCTACCTACACCACCACCGCCACCACTTGCTAGGAGCCAGCAGCATTCACCAGAGCAGGGTCAG